>NC_056465.1:24204610-24504610 GCF_008729295.1 Plectropomus leopardus
GGAAAAAATAACCATTACCTATTGCTGTCTCATAAAATTTTGATTCTTCCACTTTTTTGCAGACTTCAAAAGATTTTTCCAGTTAAAAATAAAAGTCAGTAATTACACAAAAACGGATGNAAAAAATAACCATTACCTATTGCTGTCTCATAAAATTTTGATTCTTCCACTTTTTTGCAGACTTCAAAAGATTTTTCCAGTTAAAAATAAAAGCCAGTAATTACACAAAAACGGATGTGGTTCTGCACGCTCATACTGTGACACAAAGACTTAATCCATAATAAGAAGTCTGACTCCAAGAGAAGTAAAATACATTCAATTCCATCTTTAAGTGAGATACTGTAATCTCTAAATCATGCCCTCTGGGGACGCTCATGTTTCACAAATCAATAGCTGTCTCACTGGCGAATAATAAGTGTAATAGAGACAGCTGGAGGTCCCCGGAGGACCTTGTGTAGGAGCGGTGCCTGCCTCCAATAAACACAACTGCTAACTGCTGAGTCTGCTTGGAAAGTGTAATCCTTCTTAATATCTGAAGATCGCAGGACTTTAAATTTGAATGAAACAAAAACTCAATTTCCGGTGAGTGTGACCAAAGAACCGGGCCAAGCAGCGTGGACAAAAGGGCTCCTTCTCATCTGCCTTCAGTAAACATAAGCACAGAGAGGAAAAAGAAAGCAAACAGACAACTATACAGGCATTTCCTCTTTGTTGGACAGGGAGTTTATCCAACCACAGCCTCCTGGGGAGCTGCTTTCAAACTAGGAACCAGCCCAACTCAGCTTTCATTCAAAGGTTACCATAAAGAGAGTCCACTGTTAAAAGTTTACAAGCAGGCAGCTCAAACAGCGCCACATAACTGCACTTTTGAACCGTTACAAGGCTGAATTATTCATTCAAACCCTCACACAAGTTTACTCCCTGTTACTAAATCGAAGCAGCCGGGGGTTTCTTAGACAAACAGACGTTATTCTGTGCTCGGCTGCAGGGCAGCAGTTAGTAGGTCAGTGACTCATTAGCTTAGTCATTCAGTCCAGAAGTCAGGTCGCCAGTCAGATCAACAGTCAAAGTGTCTGCAGTTCAGCTCACAGGTAGGTGAGTCATCCCAATAGGCATTTAGAGACAAATAATCATTGAGTGACAACATAGAAAAGACTGGCACTCAGTATGTTTACATTATGTTAGAAAAAGTCGAATAATTGTGTTAGTCTGACTAAAACAAGACTTTTCAAATACATGTTAACATGGTAGTCTGACTGAAATCATACTAAATCAAATTTCTCGGACTAATACATCCAGATAATGTGATTTGAAGTCCATTTCCTCCATCATGTAGACACCTGTATCGGACTTTAACTGGACAAGGCCTTCTGCGCATGCTCCTAGTCGCTGCGTCCGCCTCCCTTAGTGGTTGGGGATAGGGACTGTTTGATATTTATGAGGTGGGAAGGGATGCTGCAAAACGGCTCAGGCACTTTTTTCTAAATTAAGCACTGAGGAAGGACTTGTGTTTTTTATTTTTGGCTTTGGTGAGGGACATGCATCTTTAATAGGAACTATTTTATATTCATTTCAAATAGAAAAAGTCACATCCCCGCCACCCCCCCTGGTTAATGAAACAGTCCTACAGCACTGGCACAGAAGCTAAGCGATGTACTACTGTAAACGGGGCAGCAGCAAAAAATATTTTAACTATCTAATAAATAAATATCTTTTTCATTGTATGCTATATCTAAATATTTGATCTTCTTTACCAACACAAAAGCTGACTGAGGCAGCGATAGACCAGCAACTCCACCATTCGGTGGAGATTTTCTCAGTGGAGTCTGGTGTTTTTAATATATTAATATATTATCAGTAAAGGCTGTCTTACAACAAGGTAAAGCGGTGAAAATAGCATATAGTTAAAATGATGCCAATTTTTTAAAGTGGCTTAAAACATATCAGTTAAGGCAGAGTTTGCTCAGTGCAGGTTGATTATATGTACATGACGTGGCGGTTTTCAACCCCAAAGTTTTTTTGAATAAACATTGTGTTCGTGAAATAGTTACGACAATAAATCGATTCTCCCTCAGTGCTTGTATACTGGGACAAGGACTGTAGTCCAATTAAACAACCTGATCAAGCTCTCACCGTAACATGTAAACGTACTGAGTGAGGAGGAAAGTGCAGAGAGAGGAAGAGCGAGCTCAATGGAAAAGAGTTAAGTCAGCTTGTGGTGAGAATAAATATCCAGTTTATTCTTCCATTCAGTCATAGACTCAATATTTCAGGAAATGAAAGCATGGTTTCCTGCTTGCTGGCACCTGGCACAGGCCCCTATTTTTTTTAATTTTTAAGATTTTCTCCCCCTCGTCTGCATGTCATAGACTGCTGACTAGTCAGTCAGTCTTTCCACGTCTCCTTTTCTCTCTCTTTCTGTCTGTCCTCTCACCGGTCCTGCCCTACTGCACCCAGAGCTGCCAGGGGAGGCCGCTGATATGAGACAGGAAATGTCTGTCAGGCCAGCGTTGACATGCGTTAAAACAGCCAGCACTTGATAGAGGGGAAACCAAACGCGACAACGAATGAATGAAAAGTCATAAATCCACTGAACATCTTGAAATCTCATCAGCCATGTCCTTCACACAGGCCTGCGTCTGTCGACACTACATCTGGCTGCTGAGAAATGTTGAACAGAATTAAACCAGAGCCTGAAATAACAGATATTGTTACTTCCTTAGTCCTGAGTGAAGCAATGTGCTGTGAAGAATACCATCTGCACACAAACAAACATACTATTCATAAGGTTTAGGTCGGCTACACTGGTGCATCAGACATTGTAATGCAGCTGCAGAGAAACGAACACTCTGCAAACATGCAAACGCACACTCGTATTCTGTCATTTCTGCCTCGCATAAACAGTCAAGAGCCCTTTGAAAACTGGATCTACATCAGTCTTATGTGCTGCCTTCAGATGCCTTTACGGGCATTTAAAGCTCTGAAACTTGAGAAAATTGGTTGAATAACTTCCAAAACATGCAAAAAGGCAACTAGGCAAGAAATGTTCCACAAATTACAAAAAAAAAATGTAAAAGATGACAAGAAAATGGCCTGAAAGGTTGTTAAAAAAAGCAAAAGAGAGAGGGATAGAATCATTATTAAACTATCAAATAACAAGGGAAAATATTAAAAAAAATAGATTTATAATCATTTATTTATTGTTTATATTTAGTATATTTTATTTTATTTTAGCACTTTTATCCAGTCACTTTCTGTTTATGTTCTTTTACTTCTCTTCTATTTTTTTTTAGCAATTTATTTTCTCTTATAACCTATTTTGTAATTTCTTGATCATTTTGGGGTCAAATCTTCTTAATTTACTAATTGCCACATTTCATGTTTTTGGTGGAAATCAACTGCTGCTCAGGTTACAAGGGGTTAAAAGGCAGCTAGTAACCAGAAAAATTTCCCGCTGAGTGAAATGTTTGTTATCAAGTAACACATGAACAAAAAAAACAGGCCAAAGGCCAAACTGCTACCAAACCAAAGGCTAATACTATGGTCGTAGTATATCTATGCTCACAATCAAATGTGTGCAACTTAGCGTGTTATCAGATTTTCACAATCACCAGGGGGAATCCCCTTGTACACAGAGACAGCCTTGTGGCAAGTAAAAAAGCTTGTGTGCATGCAGGACATACTCTCAGGCCTCTAATTCACTCAGGCATGACCAAAGAAGAGCTTTTCATGAACGTCCTGAAGGTAATGATGAAAATAGAGTCGAGTCTGCAGCCGAAATACAGAAACACAAGCTCTTTCAGCAATCAATACTTTTGCACAAAAATAACAAACCTGACTACAATGTTAAGGTGAAGGTTAGAACAACTGAGTAAAACAAGAGTGATTTACTCTAAAAATAGATTCTAACATCACTTTTCAAAAGAGGATCTTGAAAAAAAAAATTGACAGGAAGTCAGCTGCCCAACATCCTTTCATTTCCTCCCTCTTGATTGTTCTTTCTTTCAGAGCTGGTATTCTCTCATTATCTGGCCGTGCCCCTTCCTGTAGCAACCACTTTGCATTCTCTGGCTGCCAAGGACGCACACCGCCTTATATGGTAAAACAAACTATGGAGCATATTTGTGGTGGAGTATCAGCAAGATTGTGGCATCGAGCATGCACACACACACACACACACACACACACACACACACACACACACACACACACACACAGATGTAAAAGATACTGGACGACAAGTAGCTGCTCTGTTATCAAGCTGGCTTAATATGTAACACCACAGTGCTTTCCAAGAGGTGAGTATGTCAGCTGGCTACTTAACAGCTTCTCTAAACCAGTTAGTGCATTAAAGGACACTGAGTCACGGCAGCTGTAATATTCTTAAACAAGCTGTCTAATTTTTTGGCAGAGATTCACTTATTTGCTTTCTCACCAAGAGTTAGATGAGAAGCTTGATGACAATCTTGTGATTGTACCGTAAATACAAAGCAACAGCCAGCATGTAGTTAGCTTAGCACAAAGACTGGAAACAAGGGGAAACAGCTAGTCTTGCTCTGTCAGAAGCTCTCAGATTTAGTTATTTCTGGACAGAGCCTACATGACTGTGTTTCCAGTCTTAATGCTAAGCTAACTAGCTGCTGGCTGTATTTTCATATAGAGGACGCAGAAGTACATCACAGTGTGTGCGATAAGGGTGCAGTCTTGTCAGATAGGTGCTCTGTTATCTCTTACACCAACAGTATATGCACTCAGTCCAAAAGCACATGTAGTGTTCAATGTGTTGGTATGTGCGTGAAGGTATTACGTCAGATCCAATAATCCAACCTCGGGCTGCAAAGTCATATGGATATTTGTCGTTTATCATGATAAGTTTGTCAAAATACTGATGCATGACCACAGTAGCAGGTACAAGTAACTAGGGCTGCACGACAATGAATAAATAAATAAATAAATAAAAATAATAATGGTTATTTTGACAAAAATTGTGATTGTGATATGAGTTGGGATTTTAGTGGGAATGGTAATTTTAGCATTTCATTTTCACTGAAAGAAAAAAAAATAAAAATGATGTGTGTGATTTTTGCTGAGGTCCATACCAAACAAGCAGCATGTTCCCTTACGTCTGAAATATTATTTGTGGGCCAACGCATCTCAGTAGCACCACAATGCACGCTGTTTACCTTCATCAATAAATTGCAGCTCCTTCAATTTGGCTATTGCACTTGGCTATATTGCAGTTTTTATCACAATTCAATTAATTGTGCAGCCCTACAGGTACACAATGCTATTCTCACAAGCTGGTGCCCCCATAGGAAACAATTAACACTGCCTGACATCACTTCACATTCTTTATTAAGTGGTGTCAATCTTCTCATCTAATTACAAGACTAGAGGTAAGAATTGCCCAATTCTCATTGCACTATTCCTTTGAGCTGCATCAACACAACCTGCACTGGAATTCAAGACTCTAGTGCCTTTCACTTTACATCTTTGTCATTGGCGTCTACTTAGTAAACAGTCCACCACAAAGATACGGCACAGTTCTACTGGGAGCGACTTAAGAAATACCTGAGTGTATTACATGCATTAGAGACAGGAGGATCAAGGACAAGTGAAAGAGGAATCTAATTATTGGCTGATTCCAGGGCAGTGGGCTAATGAGCTGCATAATGCTGTTGGGGTTCAGGGGAAGTTATTCCTGACACTGCTCACTACTCTCAGTGTGAATGTGTGTCTGAGCGGGTAATCTTTTCTCATAACGATCTGGCATGCAAAGAGAGCCGCATACAATGTATAAGCCAGTCTGTCATGAAGTGCGATATGTAAAAGAAGGTCATTAAACTTCCAGACAAGCATCACAATGAGATCGCTCTGTGCAGAAAGTAATTTGTCAGACGTTCTTACAGTTCTTTTGTTTAGGCTCTGAGGCATAATACTGACGTGTCTAATCCTGACAAGAGATTGATCGCAACTTATTTCTAAAAAAACAAGTTCAGGACACCTATCCTACTTGGTTTGGTTGGAATTTTCATAAACATTAATGACATTTTTGGGAAAAAAACATAGGTCTTCAATTGTGTGACCTCTGAACAAATAAAGGGCAGTTGATTTAACTACTAGAATTTCTAGTAGTAGTTTATCTGAACATTAAAACTTCTTATACAGTCTTTTCAGACTAAATTAATCCTTTAACACCTGGATTAAATTCTTCAAAAAAAAAAAAAAATGGGGGGAGAATTACAAATTCGTACAAGAAAATTACCTGAAAATTAGTTTAAAAAAAAAAATGAAAAAAAAGTTATGGACATTTTTCTAATTTTCTAAATCTAGAAATTTCTTGCAATTAGTAGAACATTAATTACCAAGTTGTTCACTGCCTTTATTTCTCCATGTTTTTAAAGGAAATTGCACCAATTTGCTCTGGGTTCAAAGATTTACACACTTATGAAAGGCATCTGAAAGAAGTATAAGAAAAGCGATGTCGCTCCAGGTTTCAAAGAGTTAAGCACCTCCACTCTGCAGTATACACACTGATATGCAAACAGATGATCAGATCCTGCTTTGACAAAAGCAGCACTGAAAAGTTTCTAAGTATCTCACTCAGCCTTGCTTGCATAAATAAAGTAAAAGACGGACATCATTTCCATTCTCTAAATGCTACTTAATGGCATTATAGCAAATTTAGCTTTGCTAGCACCAACCGCAACCTTGGCCTGCATAATCAGCTCAGCCACAAGCCACTAACATGGGAGTTTTCTCCAGAATGCCGACAACTGCCAAAACATATCAACATGTGGCAGTTATATTTGGAAAGTTGAGCTATTCCCAGGGACAATGTCCAAAGAAAACAGTGAAACCAGGAAGTAAATCTTTCCACAGAATCTGCAAGAGTCTGTGAGAGGCCTCAGGAGAGAAACCGTTAAGCCCACTGACCACACTGAGCAGCAGACAGATGAAACTTCTAGTTCATTTAGACAAACTGATGAGCTGAAGGAAGTATGTCTACATTACTTCCTGCAATTAGCTTTCAATATGAGACGTAAGTGGTGTAAAATGAGCACAGTTGTCGTGTATGTCAAAAACAACTTCAGTTGTGTCTGACAAATCCAATGTCAATGTTATTATGCTACAGAAGATGAAGTACTTCCATGTATACAGGCAGATCAGGGTTTCTCACACGCATTCATTTATTTGTGGCAGCCTGCCACAATTAAAACATCTGCCGCCACGTATTGATTTTCTATTTTTGGAGCTGGAGCGACATTAGGAGCGCTATTAAAATGAAATATACTGTTCAGTTATTTATTGCACCACACTCTTGGGAACGTAGAGTGTACTCTGGGCACAGTGAGAGCAGCATAACGCCAGAAGCAGTGAAAGTGAAACTTAAACATTGATGGCGCTGATTCTAAAAGTTTGCATTTCCTCGCCTCTGCTCCTGTTATCCAGTTGATGGGATTGACTGATCAATTCTCCACCCTTCAACTTTTAAAAACTGCTGCTGAGGAAAAAAAGAATAAAAACTATCAGCTGCGCTGCATTCACAGAAAAACGTCTGATTTTAGGGAGGGGACACAGAATGGTACAAAAGATACAAAAACAAAACATTGCAGAACAGAGTTGTCTCACCTTTAGGCCGGGCGGGAGGCAATAAGAGTGCTGAAACAGTGTCTGTACAAACAGCCAGCAGGACGGGATCATGGGCAGGACGGGTGTGACATTTTGACTATGTGTTATACACGTGACCCATCGCAGGAGATTTAAAAAACAGCTGTTAGCAGCTAACTCAAAGAAAAATAATAGCAGCCAAAGAAGTCCGCAAACTGGGTAAACAACGAGATCCCAGAGCATCTTATCCTCTGAGCAAAGGAAAAGATCAGCCACCATATTATTAAGACGGTAAATGATTGTTATTGGCATGTTATGCCCTTTTTTCTAAAGGCTCTGCTGTCGTATGTGTTTTATGTAAAACTAAAAGCCGATGCTGTTGTCATGCCTGTCACAACTCTTTTGATTCTGTGACGCCGGCAAGCTGTCTATTATCACACACTAGAGAGGGATGATACCACTATCATTTGTTTCTGTGTAAAAATGTAAAGGAGGTAAGAAGAAGGGGCTTTGTAAAGGACATAGCACGATCTCTTTGTGAAAAAGGCCATAGATTCACTGCAGATAGTTTGACATCAACAGTTGGTCTCCATTGTCACAGGAAAACTAACTTCAAGTGAACTGACAAGAGCTAATGTGGACATTCAAGATGTGTTTAAACTTTGTCTTGAGTTGATCATCATTGTTAAGTCTTGTAGAAACTCTCAGTCCACCACACACACCTATCTTCCTGTTGATCAGGGCTAGAGCTCAGGGACAGGAAGTGTTGGGAGTAGAAGCACAGGAAGTGCTGGACCAGAGTCCGCAGACGACATCCTGGGAGGGGCAACCAGGGCTGGTGGGGAAGGAGTGTTGGAAGGAAACCTGCTTCCCAACACTTATACCTCAGCTCAGTGGAAGTTTTGAGTCCCACTTCCTTTTTTTATCTGGTTTTAGATATAGATCAGTATGCTACAAACTGCATTTCTGCAATCTATGTGGTGAAACACCAATTATCACCATGACAACCAGATGTTGTCTGATGGTAACATGACTGCGTCCAACACAGCTTAAAAAAACTTCAACTTCAAAAAGGGAAATAGATATTTTTAAGCTTTTAATAATTTGATTTGTGTCGTTTTAACACATTATTTAGTCACACAAATATAAAATATATGTCTATCACAATTGCAGAAATGAGACATCTGCTTTCAGATTATAAAAATCAACCAGTTTGGTTCATCTGCGTTGCTTTTAGGGGCATAAGTGAAATACAAATCATCATCTTTGGTCTGACTCTCAACTCTGAACCTCCAAACAAGTAACTGCTGTTACCACTATGAAGAATGAACAGCTCATTGAGAATAACAGCCGTAAATAAAACACATCTAAGCGAGTCAAATGAGCCTTTCTGTGAGACTGTGTCAAGTCTCTGTAAACTGACAGAGCCTTAAAGCGTTATTGAGCTGTTAAGTAACGTCTCCAGAGGCGTCAAAACCACACAAGAAATAACACAAAGCAATTACTTAGCTTTTTCAGTTAGATATGTGGTCAAGTGTTTTTTTGTCTGATGCCTCCACATTTTCAAACAATGATTCATTACATTAACATGCTCTGCAAGGTTCCTGTTTTGATCTCCCCGTGCTCCAATGAAAAGAGTTTTTGTGCCATGGAATAACTCCAGGTTGCCCTAATTATTCACATATGGGACCACACCAACCCTGCCACACAAGTGTGCCGCTCTGTTTGACTTTGCACATGGAGCGAGCTGTGTGACAGCTGAGACTGCTCTCACACATTGGCGAAATGGAAGAATTTAAACCAAAATGTATACAGGACAACTTCAAAGCCTTTTTGAGCATTTAAAAGTAGTATTAAGACTTTTAGTAAGTTGTTTACAGACACTATAATGTTGTTGTAAGATGATTGGAGCCACAACAATTATTAGATTAATCAGTTTGAGAAAAAAGTCAAAATTCTCTGACTCCAGCTTGTTAAATGTAAATACTTTCTGGTTTCTCTACTCCTCTGTGACAGTAAACTGAATATATTTGGGGTTTGGACAAAGCAAGACACTTGAAGATTCCATCTTGGGCTTTGGGAAAACTAATTGACATTTTTCACCTTTTTCTGGCATTTTACAGAAAATAATAAAAAGGTTAAACAACAGTGAAAACGGTCTTTAGTTCCAGCCCAAAAGCTGACGTGGGGTCCTTTTGTGTTTTTTGATCTGTTTGTCAGCATCTTGAACTCCTCTTCTGAAGCATTTATAACGTCAAGCAGCTGCAAGTTATTGGAGAAGTTGTTACTAATCGTGGAAAATACTTTAAAATGTCATAACATCTGCTTCTAACAACAAGAATGTAATGTGTTAAAAACAATATCCTCTATGGTTTTTTTGTTTTTTTAAGATGGGCACAAAATCACTGTAGACTCATGAACTGCGATGGTATCTTTGTGTTGTTGTCCTCATATTTATCTTATTTTCATTTTATTTATTTTATTTTTATACTGATATGGACCTGTCTACAATAAAGTTGAATTTACTAGCACTAAATGACAGGGGGGATTAGAGTTAAGTGTTTCAGTTACTGTAATATCTCTAAAATGCAAATTTCAACCGTCAGCCAAGTTCTGAAAGCGCATGTTTTCCTTAAAGCTTTAAGATGTTTCATGGTCTCCAAATGGTGGATCTGTTATTTTAAGAAAGAAAAATCAATTATGAAAATAACATTCGACCACAAACTATGTGCATGAGTAACTACTTTTGGATCTTAAGCAGTTACTGAACTCTTAAATGTGGTGGGAAATCATTACAAGTATCCTCATTTCACTTCAGAAATGAATAGGAGGTGTGTGTCTAACTATCCCAAAAGATAAAATATTAATGTACACTGTCTATTTACTATAATGCTTTTGGTTTAGTATATGAATTAAGGTTGGACATGAAGATTTCTCTGAGCAAAATAAACATTAAAAGACAATTACACGACAACGGAAAGCTTAATGCTGAACTAAATGTACTTTATATGTTCCAACAAGTGCACAACTATGACCTCAACCTTAACTTTAAGACTGTAATTATTTTTAAAATAATGATTACTGACATAACTGAAGTGAATATAGAAGTTCAAATCAAAACGATGACCCATGAGCTGACCCACTTGTCAAACTGCACTGTTACCTAATAGCTAGTCTGTAACAAAGGGGTAAGTCCTATAGCACACCAGCTCCTTTCATCATCTCAGCTCCCATATCTTTACAGCCACACCTTCCCCTCCCACTCTCCTTCAATCTCTCTTCTTGTCCTGTCATTAACCAGCTCCTATGCAAAGGATATGGCACCGAATGCCATAAAGCAGCACGTGAAACAAGTCAAGACTGTTGCCGAACTGTGCTGCTAAGCATTTTTTTCTCTCCAATAAAATCTCTACTTTTTCTGAAGCTACAAAACTCGGATGTGGGCAGAGTCAAGAGACAGGCAGGTGACAGACGTGGGTAAATACTCATGTGTGGTGTTAAAAACCACACACTTGTGGAACTTAGATGTGCAAATTACAGCCAAGTCGTGCAACTGTGGCTGATATTGTAAGTCAAAATGTAAACACATGAAAGTGTTGAAAGCAGGGTGATATGGAGAAAACTAATTATCACTATATTTCGTTTTACCAAATAGCTTGATACTGATATTGCTACGATACTGTAGGGTTTATGATTGGTGCTTTCACAAATTTTTCACACAATGAGATTTTTGATAAATAATAATCAGTATTGTGGATATAATGACTAAATGGGTAGTCAAACAATAGAACAGCTAGAAAATTCTGGTAAGTTCATAAAATTACATCACTTTACTGTAATGCAGCTTTTAAAACCAGGAAAGGACAACACTTTCGACATTACTGCATTTAAAATCTTCAACAATATGCAGTCTCATAACACAACATTGTCCAGCCCCTGCTGCAACCTGCATTACTTTATATCCTCATATTTAGTTTCTGTTTTTGTTTCTACTTGTGGTATTTTATATTTTTTTTTTATACTTAATTGCATTGTTGGAGAGAGTCTGTGACCCAAGTTTTTCAGTGGCAACGCCATCTCTTGTAATTGTTGTTCATTTGACAATAAATAACCTTAAATCCTTGAATCCAGCTAACAATTATAGTCATTATCGATTAATCAACTGATTATGTTTGTTCAGCTAATGGCAAAAATGCCCACAAGTTCCCAGATCCCAAAGGGACATTTTCAAAGCTCGTTTTGTCTGACCAACAGTAAAAAAATAAAAATAAAATAAAAATGATTAAATATATAATAAAGGAATGCAATAAGCAATATGATATTCACAAGCTGCAACCACTGGATTTTTGTCGATTTAGCTTTACAAACGTACATGACATTGATCATCAAAATTGTTGCCGATTCTTTTCAAGATCATTTTAACAAAATTTAAGACTTAATGAAAGCATTGCAGGTAACTTTAAATGGTACTTAGTAATAGTGAGTTAGGTTAATCTACATTAATTAGTTAGTGTGAGTATGAAGTTAAGTATTGGGTTTAGAGATTTGTAGAATCAGTAATAAAGAGTTTCATGCAGCAGAGCTCGACTCATTTTGACAAAAAGAAATTAACATATGGATACATTAAATAAGATAAAATGTTTGTGGCTAATATGACCTCACAAATGAAAATTTAATACTATTTCATGACTTTTAAGGGCTATTATTTAAAATTTGAATATAAGACAAAGTAAGACTTGCAGACACACTGTGATTCATTTTCTGTTGATCGACAAATCAATTACATGAGTAGTAGTTTCAGCTCTAGTTGAAAATGGAACATTTTCCAGACTACTCTTTTGAATCCCTAATAACAGAGTAGGCATGCTTTTAAGTATATGTCCTTTATTTTCCTATCATCAGTGGAGACAGGGAGGTATGGTGGCTGGGCATCCAACCAGGCAGCTGCTGCTGGCACACATCCACCCTACTGAAGTGCCACTGGGCACGCCATTAAGACTGTGAGGAATAAATTTCCCTGGAGAGTCAAAACATTATCCCCTTAATCTAAATGTTGGCAGCTCTAAAAGCTGCTCAGGCCTAATTAATAAGTCATTATAATTATAATATCATTAAGTAACATGATTTATATTAATATGAAGTAGTCTGGTCGGTCAAACAGATTTACGAAACTAATTGGTTCATCAGAAATGTTTATTCTTAATGTTCATTTGTAGGCTTTGTATTCTCCAAAAAAATGTTTTGTAGAATTGCCACAATTAGCAGCAGGGCAGAAAACTCAGCCTCTCTTTTAAATCAGTTAAATCTTTTATCAGTTTTTAACATAAATATTAAACACTTATTTTAATGCATAAATGCTACCCGAGACCTTTATAGAATTCTTTCAACCCAACTGTGATGTACAAAACCATAACACAAACATGCAAAGGGTTACACCTCCCATTTTTTTTTTGTATTGGGCTCTGGTATGCTCTTGTCAATATGGAGGGAGGGGCGTGTGTGTGTGTGTGTGTGGGGAGTACCTAAATTCTATACAACCGGTATCAACCAAAAAATCCCCGACCCATATCATGATGTCGATTTCGGTGACTCATTTAAGTGCCAAATTGTGTGAGTGGCGAGACAAAGAGCGAGCGGGCCTGTGGGTTTGGAAGGCATGATTTCTTTAGAAATATTTTATTCATTTAGTTATTCATTTTGTATAGAATTTTTGGCTTTTTTTTTCCTTTAAAAATGTTTTGACGATTTTGAATTTTTTTTTTTTTTTTAATTTTTTGACATTTTTTTTCCTTTACTAATTTATTTATGGGGGCATTATTTAATAATACTTTAAATTAATCCACATTCATATATTTAAATATACTTTAAACTGTTCAGTATACTGTTAAACCTTCATGTTTAAGTTTGCCTTTGCAATACTTTTTTTTTTTTTTAAAAGCCATTCTTTATTGTCATTAACAGTATCGTTTGAAATGTATCGTTTTAGCACCGGTATGGAGAGAGAGAGAGAAAAAAAAGATACCCAACCCTATCTTTATTGAGGGGAGATTTCTTATAAGCCCCCTATAACCTTAACTGCACAACCTTGAATTGATTTTTTGTTGTATTTCCGTTGTTGTTTTGTTTTTGTGCAAATAAATAAATGTTAAACTCTGCACACTGGGTTGAATGCTGTCTACGTGGTCAACATTATTCACAGTAGTTCTACAGCGGCCTGTAAATCAGACAAAACTGAGCATGCGCACAGACCTGCAGGAATCCAAACTTTTTTCACTGCAGACCAACGCCTTGCATTGTGGCACAATCACGCCCGCGAATGAATCAAATACACGAACTAACTTGACTTTTTAAAGCCCAAGAGGTGAATGTGAACAAATTAACATCATTAAATGAGTCTGACAGGTGATAGCAGAGAGGAGGCGTTAGAAGAGACAGAAAAAACGTGAAGAAAGTAGCGGATTTCATTATCTCACTTTCTCTCGTTGCTCCCGTTCACAGTCCAGCTCTCTCTGTAGGACCTGAGCCCGGTCCTCTGCGTCGTCAGCCTGCTGCTGCAAACACTGAATCTTCCTCTTCACAGCATCCACACAGGTCGTGCCTGCCATTGTGACTGTTTTGTTACTTAATTTAAGACTACACGTGGAGAAAAAATCGCAGTTAATTCTATTTTTGGGTTGTGCAAAAAAAAGTAGGCTACTGCCTCCTGCTTATTTTGGTCAGTTTAGAGTGATTTAACAAGAAGAAAAACGACTTTGATCGCGTATTTTTTGAAAAAAAACGAAGGAAAATAGGTCCAAAGTCTTTGGAATGTAAAAGAGTCGCTCAAGTGCAAGAAAAAGTTATATAACCAGGAAGTAACGGTGTCCAGGTGTTCTCCAAATGCTTCTTCTGGTCTGTAGGAATGAGACGTTCATGAGCCGGGTACAAAGTTGTCCCCGGGAATGTTGCAGTTTTTGGTCCGGACACTTAAGAGTTTGGAGGATGAGGAGGATGAGAAAAGCTGCGCGGCGAGGAGAGCGGAGAGCGCCAGACTGTGCCGGAGGAGGAGAGAGATGATCGGGATGGTGAGGTCACAGAGTGCGGGGCTTGTGTGTGTGTGTGTGTGTGTGTGTGTGTGTGTGTGTGTGTGTGTGTGTGTGTGTGTGTGTGTGTGTGTGTGTGTGTGTGTGTGTGTGTAAAATCTGATCCCTGTGACTGATGTGATCACTGCTGCGAGACTTTCTAAAGAAAAAGGAAAAGCCACGATGAATTACTTTCAGATTTCTGTAAAGGCGCAGTGGACATAGTTTAGATGTCACACATAAACTCGATGTGACAGTAAAGTTTCCCTTCACAGGCTTTGACTAGAAAGTGTGAAGTTTCCCTCCTGTTTAAAAACAACACACTATACAATGTGGTATTTGAATGTTGAAACAACTTCCAACATTTCATTGGGACTCCAAGACTGACCTTAAGAATTGGACAGCATTTCATCCATGACCATTAAATAAAATTTCTTTGACATTGTCATAATAAAAGTTTCTTCTTACAGTTACATTAATTTAGTCACAGCGGACCACCTACCAACCTAAGTTTTAAGCTGTGCCGGACATAGCACATTCGGTGCACCAGGCAAGCATCCCCTGATAGGTACTACTACTATCAAATTAGAACATTTACTAGTTTTATTAACAAGAAAAACAGCGAATGAGAAGTAAACTTAGCTTTAAAATAATAAGAATAAATAATAATGGAGTACAGCATGTGTAAATTTGCAAATTTTGCCTAATTCTTGTTTTGTATTGCACCCTGGATGGCTTTTACCCTTTAATTTTTTGCATTTTGATTTAATACTTGTGTTTCTGGACAAAACAGTTTGTCTGTGATGTAAAACATAATTACACTAATTTTTGTTATTGGTATTTAAAAGCAGTGGTTCCCAACTGGTGGGTCGAGGTCAAAATGTGGGTCGCGGGTCCAGTCTGTAGTGACTTGGGAATATGTCAAGTTTGTAAAAAAAAAAAAAACACTTAATTTTAAGGTAATGTGTATTTCCAGAACAGCAGTTTTATTTTGAAGTACTGTTTCCTGCTGTAGAGTAAGAGTTTATTTTTCCAGTACAGTAACTATTATATTACTCTGATGATATTATTTGGCCTATATATATGCTGTGCCTTTGCAGCATACTTGTCACTGCATGATCTTCAAACAATAACTATACACTTTTTGGTTGCAGTGCTATATATTCACTAAGTTTTAAGTCATTACACTTTATTCTTGCAATATGTTTTATTTTATTATTTTGTAAAATATAATCGAATATGTGATCATTTACCATACGTGTGGACCTTTAACCAGTGACTAAGCAGAAATCTGGACCCCGTGGCTGGACCAGTTGGGAACCACTGTTTTACAGGTTTTAAGAAAGCACATTTCAGTGGTACTGGTTTTAGGTCACTGTGTTAAGCATGATATGCTAGTGGCTTGTATGGTGATTGATTTTTCTGTAAATCGAAGTTTAAGACATTGAAGCTTTTATGCAGCAAAATAACTGGGGGTGGGGATGATGTCAAATCTTGTATAAAGAAGTTATTCTCACAAAAAGGTATTTTAGGAAATCTGTCAAGTCAAGATTAACAATCATACATAATCAAATACATGTTTCTATTTTTGAGGAACTGAGACTGTTTGTCTTGAAGGCTTGAGCAAACAACATCATCCACCACCTGCCTGCTCATAGTTTATTGTGTGGGTGTAAATCAGATTTATGCTGCGTCCTTCATGTTTCTGTGCCGGCCCTGCCTGTGTTTACTCTCTCAGTTTCCTTTTCACACAGTCGGCCTCGTGAGCAAACAGGCCGGCTGGACGAACAAGAGGGCCAGCAGATCTCCGCTCAGTTCAGGTTCAGCTCAAATTCAGTGTTGCTGTTTCACTGTGAAGAAGTAAATCAGTCTCATCTGTTGATTGAGCCTCTCTGTCTGATTTGCCCCTTGCACCGGAAAAGCTGGGAGCATTGATTTCATTAGACACAGGAGTGTGGGGCTTTCTGTTTGCCTTAGCTGCATTCCTGACATACCAGAGCCCCCCTGCCTGCTCTCTGCTTTCTCTGCCCGGCCGCCCCCATGCTCCAGCTTTCCCCTAAAACTGTAACTGTTGCTGCTGGGAATGCTGGTATCAATACCTGTATTAAAACGGCAGTGTGCCCGTCTTTAGCCTTTTGCATCACTTAGTCTGATCCAAAACCCAAAAGACAGACTCTTTGTCTGGTTAGCTGACAGAGAGCTGCGATGACCTAAATACCAGCACCACTAGTCGATGTTGCTGGAACATTTTTTTATGAATCACAACTGCTTGCTTGTTGGGGTCTTTGGCTCACTGTTCTGCTTTCCCAGCCCCCTCCAGGTTTTTCAATCTGGTCGTGCTGTCTGTGTGAACTGAGATGTGTAATGACTCGACTGCTGCCTCTAATAAGTGACATGTGGAGGGCGATTCATGGAAGTGGAATAGAGGAGCTCTACTAGCAGGACATGTTGGGAGTGTGTGGGACTTCACTGTAAATAAGTTATACTAAACGTCTATTTTTACCTCAACTTCAGAGTGGAAGCTGAACCTGGTCAACCCACAGCTTCAACTACTACTTTTTTCCAGGGGCCCACTTGACCCACTTTGCATGTGAGGCTTCTCAGAGTTTATTTAATCACAGCGTGAGGATAATCCAGCGTGTCTCAGCCTCCGTC
Source organism: Plectropomus leopardus (assembly GCF_008729295.1). Lineage (NCBI taxonomy): Eukaryota > Metazoa > Chordata > Actinopteri > Perciformes > Serranidae > Plectropomus > Plectropomus leopardus. Next base: position 24,221,938 of record NC_056465.1, read on the forward strand.
TCTGTGTCTGTATGTCAGACATTTCCTTTCTCTTTGTGTGTAGTACAGCACTGCATTTCCCTGGGATATCCTCCACAAGGCTCAAACAATACCACATCTTGGTGGCAGCTGGGAGAGTTTTTGTTTTCATCATTCTTCTCCCGGCCTGCAAGGTTTGCTTAGTAATGTTACTGGAATGGCTGGATCCTTAAGCTACTGTTGGTAAAGTGGCATTTCGCTGCTTAACTGGTAGGTTAAGTATTTGATCTGTATTTTGGACATAATTGGGCACATTTACATACACACTAATATTTCACTATTAGTTGGAGTATGACAATATTCTGAATTCGATGCAGGTCATTTAAACAGCATATTCCACTTGGGTTTTCAGAGTCAGGCCCTTTTTTTTTTTTAGAATGTAGATTTTTCTGATTAATGAGAATGTGGGGTCTGATGGTATTATTGGCATTTTAGGAGCATTCTTTTGACATGTATATAGCATTATTGGAATATGTGTTGCAATTAGGGTTTTTACTGCAGTTTGCAACACGGCCTCTTGCCTGTTTACAGTCAACTCTGTGCATTGTGGTGGATACATTGTACACAAACCAACTGCCAACAGTTTGCGAGGCTGGGGCAGAGAAGCATGCCCAAAAGAAAAGGCAACAATTCTGGTCTGAAAGAGAAAAATACCTACTTTTAAACAAAATGAAAGGACTTGGATATCAACAGGTTTTTGGATATGCACAAATATCGCAACACCAACCTTTTAAAGAAGTAAGGTTATAGGAATAAAAGAGGGAGGCTGTGTTCACACTGTCGAACAAGTCAGCCGCTGCTTGAAAAATGTTCGTTTTGTCAACTTTCCCATATTTTGATGTGACAAACGACACACTAGGGTTTGTAAATCGGGATATGCACAGCTGTGTTTAAATGGAACTATTAGTGTAATATCCCTTTTTATTGGCCATGTAAACAGCTTAGTAGAAATATTGTCTTCATCAGAATAAGGCCAATATCTGGAGTTTTTTGTGCATTTAAACAGTCAGTGACCTTATAAACAACGTTGTTTATGTTTCTGCTGCCATGTCTCTCTTTCTCTTTCTCTCTCTCTCTCTCTCTCTCTCTCACACACATACACACACACACACAAGTAATCCCATAGGCCTGTGCACACATGCACTAAAATGCCAGAGGAACCACCACTGACAGATATACAGCCCTGTGGTTTGCGGTGTTGCCAATAATCTAAAATATGATCTTTCTTCCCAGATTGCTGCTGATTAGCTGAAGGACAACGAACATTACCAATGTTCTGCTACATTTACTGAAATTAATTATTTGTGTATACAAAAACATTCTCACAAATTGGAGAGTTAGTCCAGCTCTGATGTAGAGCACACAGTTATCCCGTTACAGGATGAAGCCATATAAGACTCATGTAGGATTCTTCAGTAGTGGAAGGAGACTTCAGATTTTTTACTGAATTAAATGCAGCACTACTACAGCGGGAAAAAATACCATTAAAACTTCAGCATTAAAAAGATAACTTAAAGAGGAAATATTTACACATGAAGTCTGTTTACAGGCACGCAGTGAGTACTATATGTAAAAACAGTTGTATAAAGCCTTTGAGACTCCACAGGGGGGTGTGTGAGATCTGATAAATGGCCTTCAGTGTCACTTGAGTCAGCGTTGGTTGGGGCAGAAAACTACATGTTTGTAAGATTAAAAAAAAATCAGAGTGGAGTTAGAAAGAAGAGAGTTTAGCAGACCACTGTGGTCTGCTTCTCATTTCTGCTTGAAGCTAGCAGCTCAATGAAGGCACCAGGTTTTGACAGGGAAGAAGAACGTGTGGAATAAAAGCTGCTGCATCTATTTTGATCGTTTTTTAAAAACTAAGTAAGGAGTCTGGTAGTGCTTTAGAAGTGTAAGGCTAATTTGGTGGAGTACAAAAATAGTTTACTTTAAGAAATAATCTCTTTTATTTAAACAAATGTCAGTTAAGTCATAATCTATTGCTGAGTGAGGTAATATAATGGAAATTAAGCCACTGGTGAAAGCCCTTAACGTCTGCAGTATTATGAACTGGATGTCTGTGGTGATAATCTCAGGAAAAATCTCAGGCGGCGCTGAGATAGTGATCTCCATCACCCGGCAGTGCAGGGTCCGCCAGAGAGGATAGATAGAGTTAACACAACAGACTTGCTCTTCAACTGACTTGTGTATAAAGCGGCATGCAGTTTTATTTTTCTGGGTCCCTGCTAGCATTGCAAATAAATGGTTACTACAGCCAAAATAAAACAAAGAAAAGAAAGATTATGTCACACAGGCGACACTGTTTGGATCTCTGGGAAGTGAGATCCAAAAACACACCTGCAATTGCTACTTACTGCCAAAGATAATGCCAAAAAAAAAAAACGAAAAACAAAACCAAGATTGTAACTTAAGTTATTTAGCAGCCAAAGTAAATATACTAGTTAGGAATGGAAACATCGCCTATTGTTGTATTATTGAATTATTATTAATGATACAGTAATGTATGAGGAGCATTTTACTTTTATAGCTACAGGAGCTGAAGCCAAATTTAACTACATTTTTTGCTGTTGGGTTATTTAATCTTTAATAAGATATAATTTTTTATGAGCCGATTACGGCTTATAGAATATGATACATGTTTTGTATGAAAGAATCTTGATTTACACGGTAATTTTAACTACTTTTGGATAGATGTAGAGGAGTAAATAAGTATAGCATTTCCTTTTGAAATTTAAGCACCTCAATCGTACAAATAAACTAGCATTAAAGCGTCTAACACTCGATATCAACAGCTACAGTATATGACATGGAAAGTCTGGCTGTGTGTTAATCACATGACAAATAACAATAAAAGCAAAGCATTACTTTCATACTTCTGTCATGCTGTTGTCATTATAGCAAAGTTTACACGTACACAAGCTGTCAGAGCTGTCACACTGTACATTTTGATAAATAAATAAGGTTTATGACCCCAGCAGTGTGGTTCGTCTGGTAACTCTTACTGCTCTGGTTTGCTGGTTTTGAGGGACCTAAGTGAAGATATGTTTGCGTGTGTGTGTGTGTGCACGTGTGTTTGGGTGAGGGGGCTACAGTTTATCCGTGCACTCATCTTTCAGGAGTGGCTGCACAGGAATGTAACCGTCTCTGAAGTGCTCCAAACCATCATTGTGGATCAAAGTAAACCCACAGCTGGCGCTGGCTTGGAACCATCCAGCTGTGGAATAATGAGCTCTGGTTTTCAGTAGTGCCATGGTAACGTGTGTCAAAGTCGGAAAAAGCAAGTAATTAAGGACATGGACACAGGACTCTTGTCAATATTCAAACTCTTGATTCCATTGGAAGTACCACTTTATCATTATTACTGTACAGGAATGGCACTTTTATTTCACATTTCTAGTCAAGTGAAGTGAAACTCAGCTGACCCATACCCTCCTGCTTGTGTGTGTGTGTGTGTGTGTGTGTGTGTCTGCGTGTGTGTGAACATTCACTCACGTCTGCAGCCGTCTTCTCAGACAGCTCCAGTTTCTCCTGGGCTTCTTTCAGGCCTTCGGAGAATTTGTCCAGTTCGTCCTCTGTCTGCTTCATCTTCTTCTGGAGGTCCATCAGCTCCTCCTCCAGCTGCAACAGGAAACACTGTTAGTCCAGTTCTGCTCTATGCTATTCAACGTTTTGTTTTTGTTTTGTTCAATTTCATTCCATTGTATTCCATGTCATTTCAGTCTATTCTGTTCCATTCTATTCTTTTCTACTTTGTTTTGTTTTGTTCAATTCCATTCCATTCATTTTCATTCCATTTTGTTCTGTTCTATCCTCTTCTATTTTGGTTTATTGTATTCTGTCCTGTTCCGTTCCATTCTACTTCTGTTCTGTTTGATTCCATTTTATTGCATTCTGATCTGTTCACAAACATGACAACATAAACATTCTTAATGGGTCCAAGTGTATTTCCTGTTAGAATGTTTGTTAAATCAGTAGCTGACAACAAGTAAACAGGGACCAAAGCTGTTGCCATAGCAATAGAATAGCAATGACATGGTCTATTCTGTTCTGTTCCTTTTTTTTTTTGTCCTATTCTATTCCCTTTTACTTAAACAGATCTCACTCTAACAAAGGTTAAATGACGGTAGTAACCCCTGGATCAGTTTTTCTCTCAAAACATTCAGCAGTTTAAAAAACCCTGCTGATATGAGCACAGTGATAAAATCAATCCATTATTTTAGGTTTGTTTGAACTGGGCATCAATAATAATTCAGTGTGACGGGACGTCATTACTGGAGATAAAAAAGCAGTCTTATCGCCTTTATGATGTTTGGGAACATTTAAATGGTAATGGTTGACTATCAGTCTCTCAAGACATGAACCCTGGTATGCAGAGCCCAATCCTCTCTCTCTCTCTCTCTCTCTCTCTCACACACACGCACACACACAAAGGCAGTAAGCTCTCACAGGGTTAATTGTTCCCCCTAATCAGTGCTCCCTCCTGAGCCCATGAAGTACTTCTGAGAATCCCACTGAATTCCACACTGTCATGCTCTCCTCGTGTCTAAAAATACAGCTGTTATCAGTGAGAACACACAGACGCCTGGGACCATGGACGCATGTTTAATCTCCCATTTGTGTGTCCACATGTATCCATTTGCATGCTTCTTATGAGTGTGTGTGATGTGTCCTGTTTTGGATACACCTGTCAAGCTTCATGACAGACAGACACTCCGTTGGCTCTCCTCAAACTGGTCCTGGAGGGAGGGATGTAACCACTTTTCCCCCCCAGAGATCAAATCCTGATCCTGGGTGGTCTCATCACCTGAAGTGGTCCAAACCATTTTGAGGGGGGTTGATAAGCTTTCTTTGAGCCTCACTGTAAACAGCATTAACACCGACCTATTGTTACTACACTCAGATAGTGATTACTTTCAGTATTTGTTGTTTGCGTTGTTCAGGTGGTTTGAGGACTCTGAAATCAATCATGCTGGAGAGGTTGGTGTTTATATTTAAGGACGCCTGGATTTGTTCTTGCTATTAGGTGATGAATTTTAGCTGGAACTGAAGTACACCATGCTCTAACACAAAGTTTCGAGAGCTTATCCTAAGAGCATTGCCTGGCCTTTTAAGGAGGTGTTTGTGTTTCACATACTGTCACGAACATTTGTTGAATTTACAATCCAGTCTCTGAGCGGTATTTATATTTATTTTTAGCTCTATTATGGCAAAGGAGAACAGTAAATTAGCTGTGAGGAATGTAATATGGATAAATGGGAAGCATTTACAGACAGTTTCCTTAAAGGTATGTCTGGTATGATGATTAACTTAAGAACTAGATAAAGCAAAATGCCTTAAAGGAAAACCTTATGCATGCATTATGCAGACTCTGGAGGACCTTTTTTCCTTTTTTTTTTACAAATACGTTTTCGCAGCTCATTAACCATTAATGAGCACCAATTTATTCCTTTGCTCTTCCTTATTTTGGCTTCTTCCCGGATGCTGTAAGATAGATTAACTGGACCACATTGCCTTTCTGAACTGCCTTTTTGATCCTGAAGTGCTGCTACATTAATAGACTTTTATTGTGATTTTAATATTTTAATTATATTTAATATTTTCCTCAGGGCACTTTGATAAATGTTTCTCTGTTCTTTAGATTTTAGGATTGTACTGTCTACATACTACACTGCTCACTTTATCTATTTATTTATTTATTTAATGACTAATTTGCTCACCAAGTGTTTTTGACTATTCTGTTATTTAAAGATCACAGAGACTTGTGTACTAAATTTTGTTCTTCTCATGTATTGCATGGCTGGAATGACAATAAAGAATCCTTGATCCTTAAAATGATACTATTTGATTGCTTTTTAAGTTATCAATAACAGCATCTCTGACACTGTCTCTGTCATCACCACTGACCCATCCATCCCTCTCTGCTCTCCTCTTTCATTCCCACCTGCTTGCATTTGTCCTCAGCTGCCTTCTTGTCCGTCTCTGCCTGCTCTGCCCGGTCGATGGCGTTCTCCTTGTCAAGTTTCAGCATCTGCATCTTCTTCTTGATGGCCTCCATGGTGCCTGCTTGGTTGGATCTCCTTCACTGAGATGTGAAAATGCAGCTTCAAAAAGTCTCCTTCTGTGTTGAGATGTAGGAGATTCGGTCTTTCGTACGGTACCGTAGAGAGCTGAAGTCCAACAAAGCTGCAGAGAAACAGGAAAAGAGAGAGAGACAGAAAGAAGGAGAGAGTAGGAAGGAGACAGAGAGAGCTGTGAACAGAGATGCAGAGTTGATCCCTATATGGGTAGTTATTTAAACAGTAACAGAACCTGCCTCCAGTCTCTGATCACCACCTCCTCCCCCATGTTTTCACCCCTCCCTCCCTCTTTTCATCCTTTCTCTCCATCCTCTCCATCCATTGCTCCTTCACTCACCACTCTGCTTCCCCTCCATCCCCGACTCCGTGACTATCACTCTCTCAGACACACACTCCACCCTATCAAACCACCCGCCCAAGGTCTTTCTAAGGCTCGGTCTGGCTTCTCCACTCCACTCACTCACCCTTCAAACGTGGCTGATCTCCTTATTTGGTTTGTTATGTTTTCAGGGAGAGAGGAGAGGACTGCAGGTCCTGTTTCCACATTTAACCTCCTGTCAATGGATAAAGAGTCCCGCTGGCACACACAACATCTCACACTCAGGTCCTCCACTCTGTCCACTCAGAATGTGTATATAAGAGGATGAGAGGGAGTAAAATTCAAAGCAGAGGGAGGGAGAGTTTGAGAGATAAGGATTGATGGAGAAAGTTCCCATGCTGTAATCACACTTTCATAATATTTGAGCATTAAAGCCAAAGGCGTGGTTCTGCCTAAATTCACTAGGATTAAAGGAGACTTAAACTAACCAAACAGAGGCCATAATGTGGTCTGAAAGAAAAGCAGAAAACTAGTTGGCATGGACAACAGATGCAAACAGCAATGATTAGGGATTAAATTAAGTGAGTAATATTTTCTCAGGAATTAGTTTGTTTTACTCAGTTGTACTTCTCTGTGAGGTGGTATGATGGTACAAGCCATGAGTGGATTACTAAACGGGCCTACCAGGCACAGGGCCAAAATGTTAGGGGCCGCCGTGGCCTTCACCTACAAAATTTTACTCAAATAAACACTTACTGACCAGGAAGAGACTCAAAAAGAAAACAAAAAGATGCAAAGGAACTGCAAAGACACAAAAAACAGACACAATTACCACAAAGAGACACAAAATGACCCCAGAGACACACAATAATAACAATAAAGAGACAAAATAATCAGAACATGATGCAAAACAACCACAAAGATCCAAAATGATCAGAGACCCAAAAAACACAAAATGACCCCAAAGACACAGAAGTATTCACAGAGATGTAAAACAACCACAAAAGCAGGGAAATCAACCACAGAGACACACAACAACAGCAACAACAGCAACAACAACAACAACAACAAAGAGACATAAAATAATCATAACGTGATGCAAAAAAACCAAACAAAAGACTCAAAATGATGCCAACAAATTAATTACAAAGACACAAATTAATTACAAAGAGATGCAAAACAACCACAAAAGCAGGCAAATCAACCAGAGACAAACAACAACAAAGAGAAACAAAATAATCATAACACGATGCAGAGCAACCAAAGAGACAAAAGAGAGAAATATAAAGTTGTCATAAAGTGATGCAAAACAACCACAAAGGGGCCACAAAATGACCCGAAGAGACACAAAATCTATCCAATGAGCTGTTTTGGTTTTATAATTATGTGATGTAGGTGACTCTGGTGGCTCCTGTATGTTTTTTTTTTTTTATGTGATCATTAGAGGCAGCAGAAAGGAAAATGTGTCAGAAATTGTGAGAAGTTATGAAAAACCATCTGAAATTTGAGCCCTGAGCTCTGTGCACCTGATATTTGAGTTTGGTGAGTGAGGGATGAAAGCAGCCTGAGAATCAGAGTTTATGTGAACAATGGAGACCAGTGTCCACAGTTGCACACAAAGAGACAGATATGTGGACAGATGGACGGCCCTTAAAGGAGGAGATCCATGGATATGAATGTACACACAAAGACAAAGACAATGAGGGCTGAGCTGAACTATTTTGTATTCCAAACAAAGTTAGTGATGTGTAGCTCTAACTTTGTTTGGAATACAAAATAGTTTCAAACTAGTGATTGACTAAATTATTAAAACGTTTTTAAAAATGTGTTAACTAGTAAAGATTTATGTAAATCAGCTGCTAGTAAACTTCATCCCATCCAAGTATATCAGTTCTGTGAACAGTGAGCCACTGTAATGAACTGTAACATAATTTGTAAGTATAACTTTATTTTGGGCTAACAACCATAGGTATTTCAAAAATATCTAACTACATGAAGGAAAATGAATCTTTTGTAATTAAAAGCACTCATATTGGATGATTATGCTAACTTTGCTAATGCTATATTTAGTGTTAGCTTAGCAACTTTAATTAGCATAAGGTTTTGTATTTGAGGTTAGGTTTTGTGTATTTTTAGTGAAAATAGTGATTTAAAATCTTCCCAGTTGACATCATTATTAAACAACTTCTGTCCGTGTGTGTCCTCATGGAAAAATGTGGTGCTGAAGAGGCCTACTGAACTACCACAAAAACAGTTTTCTGTAATTTGTCTGAAAACAAAAGGAACTGTGTTAAGTGTGTGTGTGAAGTGTTATTCTTACCTTATAATGAGCCATTTGTATCTGGTGAGCAGGTTGTTGTCCACAGAGTCCGCCATCTTGCGCCACCATGTTTCTACAGTAGCCCAGAACAGACAAACTAAGTACTGGCTCCAGAAAGGGAGTACTATGCCCAATAATTAGCATAACAATTAGTAAAGAACTTACAAGAAAATTACCTAAAGATAAGCAAAAAAGAGAGAAAAACAAACAAAAAAAAAAGATAAATAAAACTATAAAGAGTGCTTTCTTTGTCATAATTTTAAATAAATTGATATTAGAATTATAAATAATCTTTATCTGGACACTTTTGTCTAATTTTGGATACATTTTCTAATGATCCTCATTCTCATCATCATCGTTTTCTAATTTCTTATCAATTTGGTCATTACCTTTTTCCCCCATTTTTTCAAATGAAGCCAAACCATTTTTTTCAGGTTTCAAAGGGGTAAAAAGCTTGTGAAATGCATTTGAATTCATCACAAGAAAACCGATGTTGATCCAGGTTTCAAAGGGTTAAACAGATTACGAATTAGCATCTAACATTCACATTGTCAGTGGGTTTAGTTAAAAGTTACACCTGGCAGTCACTGAGTGTTAACTTTTAGCATGTCACAATTCATTTCAGTATTAAAACTAGATTGTGTGGTGCAACCTTTTTTAATGTCGAGATATGTAGTTTAAATATATTTCACATGTTGTCGGCTAAGTTTTAACATAGAATCAGGAGGTGCGACCGGCTTCCACACATTTAATCTTTGAGCCACTGTGTGTTGGCGTTTAGTATCTTGGCAGCTGCACTTCACCAGAATAACCAAGATAACAAATAAAGGAAATTGCTCAGATAGCTGGTAAACCATCAGTCTGTGTAAGGAACTTAAAGAAATGTGACAATGCACCGCAGCTTTCCAGCTACCAAATCCTACTGATGTGTGCAACAGCAGGGGTGTGTCAAAGATACTTTCTAACATTACATCTGACCAGTTGTCTCTTATTTGTCGCTCTGCTCACGCAGGACAACCACTTATACATTTTTTTCTCTTAGGACTTTTTTCTTTTACATTTGTTTATATACAGGCCAAATTCAGCTGCAGCCCCTGACTGTTATATAACCACTGGAACTATAACTGCAGTCAGTATTGACTATTATCAAAATGACAGTGTTTATTACTATTAACACCTACTATAAATCCATATTTCTGGCATTCTGAGACAGATGTTTTGAAGAACTGCAGGCGTTATTGCTACCAATGTAAAGAGTGTATTACATAACATGGCATAATTTGCACAGATCTGTTATGACCGGTGGAATGCAGACCTTCTGACCACTCCACCTCCCTGTCCGATCCTTCATAAAACATCAGGTTTGGATTCAAAGCTCCTGCTCTCTTTACCTTCAAATCATTCAGAAATAAAAGTCAGGATAAAGCAAATGGCCAATATCCTAAATAGGTTTCTCAACAGGGTTTTATTAGGAGTAAATGTGTTGCATAGTGTGAGGACAAACCCTGCTGAAACACTGCTCTGCTTTCAGCCGCTGATGGGAGTTTCAGCTGTTTGTGGTGTCTATGTGGAGGAGTGCAAAACCAATCCACAACCAAACCGTCCCTCCTCCTGTGGAGCAGGAGACACGGCCAGAGACAAACTAATGGGTGAGGAGAAAAATATCCCATAATCATCCATTTAGCTAAACTTGTCCGGTCACGTGATCTGTACAGAACAACAGCAGTCAACTGTTGCTAAGTGTCTGGCAGCATTTCAAGGTGACTGCAGCTTAAACAACAATGCTAAGTGATAAGCAGAGGCTCTGTATTGTTGTTGCTTGACTGTTGGAAGCTGTTGTGACTTCGGTGTGGTTCATAATGCAAACAGAAGCAACGGCTTCAAGGTGGCGTGATCCACACTCAAAACAAAGAGTTGTTTACAATTTTGGAGGGATTAACCCAGACTAGGTTTAACTGTTGTGTGGTTTTGCTTCATGCTATGTACTCTAAAGCTCAGATGAATAAACTAAATGGCGGCATGGATTGTTACGTTTTTCTTTACATTGCGACAGCTTGCAGGACAAATAATGAGATTTATTTTTTGTATGATTTGGTTTGGATGAGGGAGCTTTATGTCAGTAAATTTCAAGGCAATTCATTCAATATTTATCTTGAAATTGCACTCAGAACCAAAGGAACAACCTAATGATTGGGCTAAAGTTGGGTGATCAACATCAGTGATCCTGTGTATACCTCATGTTAACATGTGTCTTGGGTGATCTGATCACAACTGAAAAGCTGTTTGTTCTCACCTGGTATTAGAATATGTCAATATGTCAATCTGTCTCATGTGACCACTTGTGATTGGATCTCACTGCTCTATTAAACAGACAATCATTTCCATTAACAAAGAACTGTGCTGTTGTTTGTTTGGATGTTTGAAGTGCTGTACATAGTTACAGCCTTTAACTATTTAAAATGAATAAATGAATGAATTTGTGTGAGTTTTCTGGGATCATTTAACAGCTGCTGCTGCTGTGGTAGCTCGTACTAATCGAGCAGACGTTGAACTGACTGTTAGCTGGAGGTAGAGTGGCTTCAGAGACAATCCTTCAGCTCTGCGTCTGTGCATCTGCACCACCAAAGTTTGCTTATCCAGTGGGGCGCCAGATAAGCAAGGACGGCAGCTGAGTAAGTGTTCATTAAATGTGGCCCAGGACTTATTAGACACAGCTTTGAATGTGATTTGAGGGATTGGATTACAGTGTGTCTCCGAGGTTGTTTACACTTGTATTTAGAACTGTCCACTTATTATTGGATTACACAAAACACATGTTAACAACAAATATAAACAGGCTCAAGGATTTCTCCTCTGAGGATTATGAATGCCTGTGCAAAATGTTATGACAATAAATCCAGTAAATATTGAAAGATTTCAGTCCGGACCAAAATGATCGACTGATCTACATACAAACTGCAACATTTGCTCACAAAACAGTATGAATTAGGGTCCCCACCGGTTACTCTATATTTAAGAAAAGACTGACAAAGTGACATTACATATGTATGTTACTTTAAATAATCCAATGTTGACTTTCAATTTCACAAGAGACACATATCCTGTTTCCTATGTCAAAGTTTTGGGTTTGTTGGACTCGTCCATCCACCCCGACCGCTCCCGGCTTTACACAACATCGCTCTACTCCCTTCTTTGCTATTTCAAATTAAGGAGGTCAGCCTGTAATGCAGTGACCTCAGTCTCCTGACTCATGATTATGTGGGTTATATACAAATTATAGTGCATTACTTTTCGTAGGCATTAGTATGAAAAATGAATGCTCGTTGACTGACATTGCCATCCCTAAAGCCATGCAAGCAGTGTGGCTAAAAACACAAACTAAAAGAGCGCCTGGGTGTAAAGGAATATTAGAATTACAAGTTAAGTGAAGTAAAATGACGAAAATGTAGCTATTTTACAGCCTTAATGTACGATGGTGTTTTTTTAGTAATATTATATTTATATGTATATATATGTCCTACTATTTTCCATGATTCTATTACATCAGTTATATCTGCCCCTGAAAGCGTCTCCTCTGTCCTAAATGTGAGCAGCACTAACAGCAGTGATTTGTGAGGCTGCTGCTGTACGTCTCCTGCACACACTTTATGAATGTTGCCATGTTCCACGCAGCCTCTCAGCCAGTAATTCAAGAGTATAATTTAGTGTTTTCAATATCCTCTCCCAATGTTCCAGCTATGTTTCCTCTTACTGCTGCTCAGCCACAGAAATGCTGCGGAGGGGCCCAGACTAAACATAAAGATATTTTGCAAATGCAATTTGAGCAGCCAATTGAAATCTATGTTTTGAATTTATGACGGAGAGCAGGGCATGTTGGAGACGATGAGCAGGAGGACTCTGTACTGGTGTCCTGAAAGCTAAACAGAAAGGCATCTCAACACAAATGAGGCTCCAGTTTCTGCAGTAGATCACAAGGTCCTCTTTGTTAACCCTTTGAAACATGAGCAAATTGCCTTGGTTTCTTCAAAAAAAAAAACATATGGCAAGAAGGCAATGAGCAACTCAGCAGGAAATGGCCCAAAAATTAGCAGTAATTAGTAAAATATTACAAGAAAATTACCAGAAAATAAGAAAAAAAGTTAAGAAAATAAATGACTCAAGATGCACAATTTTAAATACACAGTTATAGGAATCCTGAATATAGTTTTCTGTACATTTTCACTATTTACAAATTATCGAATTTTCTCCTCAGAGATCATTTTCAAGCCAATTTCTTGTCACCTTTTACTATTTTTTTTTAGAAATTGCTTTGAATTTTTTTGTCAAGTCACTCATCGCCTTTTTCAAAAGAAATCAAACTAATATTCTTAGGTCAGGTTTAAATGCTTTTGAACAAAACTGATGTCAATCCAAGTTCCAAAGGGTTAACTCCTACTGCAAAGCCTTGGGGTGGAAACATACATCATGACTAACATAGACAAGACACCACCTGGACTGGTGATGCACACACTCACACACACACTCAGACAGTGAGATGCATCTCCGCTTTAGCAATTATTCTGTACAAGCAGAGGCATGTTTCCTATATCACAATGAATTTCTGCGCTGCCTGCAATGATGTCATGACACACCTGCTCACTCTCCTACTTACTCACACACACACACATACACACACATACACACACCTCCTCATCAGGCATTTCACAGATGTTTGGATCATAACCAACCATTCAGAAGTAAGACTGCAGCTCATCATTGCTGGTAGTACTGATGAGGAAGAGATGACAAACATGCAAAAACATAGAAAGATGTCAGAGGGTGCGCATTGGACAGTTTCACAATTTCATCTTCTTCCTAACGTCATCATCATCATCAAGAAATCTTCATCTGTGCAAAAAACCAGATGCCCTTTTGAATGTGTTGTTGCGCACAATTTGCATTTAATTATCCTCAGTCAAAAGGACAAGTCCGTCAGGTTTTTAATGCTCCCAATTATTTCCACCACTTCTATAAAATACTTGCACAGCTAACTAAGTCTGTAATGGGTGCACAATAAGTCAACATGCTGATGAAGAGTTATTGTCATGCCACCTGGAAACAAAAACCAGCAGTTCAGGTTTAGATGGTGAGAACTGAATACCGGAGCATACACAGGAATCTCAATACTCACATGTGAGGTGTGGAGATCAGGGAGGTTGACGTATTTTACTGCAAGCTGCAAGTCTCACTTCACTTTGTGCATGAGAAATGCGGTGTAGGTCTGATGTTTTCATAAGCCTGAAATCTAAGTTTTGGACAATCATATTTGTGAAATGTATCGTCTTGTAACATTTGCCAAATAATCTAGATCAAAAATGTGATTTTACGCAATACACTATAATCCCCATACCTGTGAATTTCTGATTATGCAACACCTTCGTCTGCGTAAAACAGATGAGAACATTCCAGACTCATTCATGGATGACACATCACATATCTGCAGTGGAAGAACAGATGAAGGCGGAGACAGACAGAAAAAAAGATGACACAGAGACAGATAACGAAATTAGTTTAGAATTTGTATACGTAATGTGTTGCTTAAAAAACACTTTAATCTGGTGATTACTTTTTGAAAATGCTTGAAACCACTATCATCGGCTGTATTCTCCTATGTTTTCACCATTCGCTCAGTGTCAAAACTGTTTTCCAGGAAGCCCTGGTACACATATATGCAGTATACACCAGGGCCTCTACATCTACTGTATTGAAAACAAACATTCAGAACATAGCTAACATTATATACTGTCTACTTAGTCTGTAAATCAACTTGGTATCCAGATCACCAATGGTACAGCCCTAAGATTATTTGCATTGCATTAAAGGGACAGTTTTTTCCTAATAGTCAAATAAAACAAAGTAGTATAAATGTATGTCAATATAGGGGCAGTTCACCCCCAAATAAAAAATACATATTTTTCCCCTTACCTATTTATCAATTTAACAAATATGGATGAGATCACGTTGATATTCGAGGGAAGACTTGACTACAAGCCAATATCTCCACCAATCCAGTTCACACCAAAACAATCTAGATTGATATAAACAGCACAACAGTTAAGAGGAAAAACGTGTCTTTTTATTTTTGGGGTTGAACTGTCCCTTTAAATTGATACAGAAACAGAGACACAATAACAGAACAAGAACACCTACGAAAGCACAGTCAAAAGGAAATAGAGAAAGTCAGACTGGGTACAGTTTGTGATAGTTATGACTTCATGCTGACAGGGTGGTGACAAACCAGCAGCTGCAGCTCTGGCCTACAGATCACCAGTGCAGCCTGGTCTTCAGCACTGACCTTATAAGGACAATACCCTCTTACTTACTATCTGACCAACTGACAGACTAACTGACAAACCGCCTGTTGAGGGAGAGGATGCAGGGAGCTGAGGCGTGCAGCAGCTTCAGCCTCAAATGATCTACAGTCCCATAAAGTTGCGTTCATTATCACCGCTCCACACATTCGTAGTGCCTCTCATTTTCTTCCTGTCTCCTCCCTACACTTTAATTCCCGCCACCCTTTTCCTTTCTTTCTTACTTCCCTCTTTACGCCTCTTTCATTACCTTATTTTCCTGTGTGACCGTGTGTTCACCTCCTGTTAAGTAAGGAGGTCAGCATGGATCACACACATGAACACACACTCATACACGCACATCTGGCTGTAGCTGGATTTCACCACTTGGCTGGGAGTGTAAAAAGGAAGGCGAGCGTGTGTGTGTGTGTGTGTGTGTGTGTGTGTGTGTGTGTGTGTAAGTGGGAGTGACTGAAGCCATGAGGGTGAGAGAGGATGAGGATGGGCCCGGCCTCCAGCTTCAGAGTCAGACAGAGAAAAGCCCTCCCACAGGAAACCAGAGCTCCACTCCACATGGCCTTTTAAGGTAAAAAACTACCCAAAACTCTTCTCACTAGGGAATAGGGCTAAGATATAGTCACATTTAAAGCTACAGAAAGAGCAGAGGAAAGCAGGGTGGAAGCCTGTGAGTGAGGAAAGACTTTATGAAAAGTTTCACAGAACAAAATACTTTTAATCACAGATAAAACTTGGAAGGAGGAGAATTTCCCTGTATTTTCCTTTTTTTGTAAGTGAGTTAAGCATTCAGAGTGCAGACATTTTCATGTGATGTGGTTAGCCATAACTCACATTTTCATAACATTTCACTATCATAGCTTTATGACTGAAGGCACACATTAGTTCTGGTTGTGACTGTATCTTTATGGCAAAGCCGCTGACCTGATGAAAAGAGATGAGAGACATTCAGACGTCTGTCTGAGTCATATGAAGTGGAGAGGAGTGTGGGAAACAGACCCCATGCATTTCTTCCACATGGGAAAATTATCTGCAATTTAAAGCAAGTGTAAACACAAGATGCATCTATGCACTAAGTCATTATGGGAAATTAGTGTGTTGTCAAGAGAGTTACACAACTTTAGGTTATTAATCTCTGTTGGTTCATAGTAATAAGCAAAAGTATTAGCTTTGCGTATGTGCATACAGCATGATTTAGCTGCCATTGCTGTCAAAGACCAATACATGCTATTATTTACAACATCCATGTGCATTGCCAGGATGGTTAAATGTCTCTCACAACCTATGTTGTGACATCTGTAACACTCTTGTTGCTTGTCGTTTTATTTATGAAGGCCAAGAATAAGTTTTAGCAGCATAGCTGTGGGGTTTGTAATGTCAGTCTGTGGTCCAGACTGAAATATCTCAACAACTATTTGATAGATTTCCATGAAATTTATTACAGACATTCATGGTTCCCAGAGGATGAAGCCCTCTGATTGTGGTGATTCTCTGACCTCTCTTCAGACATTCACGCCCCCTCAGGATGGGATGATGTGATCTGATTTGGAAAGACACTGCATTGGCCAATCAAGTACTTGATTCCTGGTGGATTACTTTGTAACATTAACACCACAGGCTGTTTAAAATATATAATAAAATATTCACTAGGGGTGGAAACATAGACTGTACATAAAGATGGATGACTTGACAGCTCCAAAAGAGGGAAGCCAAAAAAATCTGGATCGCCCCCTGGTGACTTGCTGCAGTATAGGTCAGACTCCACCCACTTTGGCATGGGCCACACTAAACTAAACTAAAAGTGCACACTCAATAAAATGTTTCCCAAAGATGGTTTCTGTCATTTAGGCAGTTGTCATGACACTGCCATTTGTTTTAGAGTCTGTTTTTCTCATAATTTTAGTTTTAAATAGTTATTTAATGACTGAAAGCTGTGTGAGCGAGTCAGTGTGTTCATGATCAATGATGCTGCTTTCCATTGGGTCGGACCGGTGTATTGGGGGACATTGACTGCAGAGATCGCTACTGCACAGATTCTGGCTTCAAATGACGTGGTGATAAAGTTTCTCTCCTCTATTATTTTAATTGCAGTAAAATATATCTAGTCGACTGGTAAGCAGTTGATTTTATTCTTCTATAAGGCTACCAAAAGTTGAATTTTTATTTGTAAAAATCTGTGTATCGATACAAAATTGCCTCACAAAGTACTGTGGCACTATGGTCTATTGATTTTTTCCCCCACTCCTAATTTTGACTGTAATCATTTTCTAGAGTTTCAAAATCCTAAGTTCAACAAACAAATATGCAGCCTTTTGGCGTCTGTAAAGCTTACAGATTTATGAATCTGTCGCTCAAAATGGACCTCCTAGATCAAATTCCATGTTTCACCAGTGCCTGAAGCAACACACCCCATCTGACCAGTTTCTTGTTTTAACGGAGGGCTGACTGTATAGTATTTTAGAGAAACTGTGGAAACTGAGTTGCAGTTTGCAGGTTGACCCAAAGAAGAGCAAGACTGCCTAAAAGCTTGTGACCTCTGCAAATGTTTGAATCTCATATATTTGTGGATTAAAATAAGGCATACAAAATGTGAGTGTGTGTGTGTTTGTGTGTGTGTACCTTTATTTGTTATATAGTGGGGACTGAAGCATAGTTTAACCCCCTGAGGACAGTTTTGGAAAGTGAGAAAATTTTGTCCAGTCCTCACTTCTTCAAAGTCCTGTTTGCAGGTTAAGACTTGATTTTAAGGTTCAGGTTACAATTAGGGTCAGGTAAGGCCTTAAGTTGTGATGGTTAAGGGATAAGGGACTTGGGAATGCATTATGTCATCGAGGGTCCTCACAAAGTGGGAGGTACAAGATTGTGTGTGCGTGCTTGCCAACCTCTGGAAGACTTTGTATTGTGTGACTCTTGCTCCGGGCGCTGCCCCAATGAGGCCATGACAACATGTTAACTCAACTCTCAGTTCCTTTTATTGCCTACACCATCACCAAACACTGTGCGTGTTTGTGTGTGTGTCCATGCTTTGGTACTGCCTCATCTTGCCCTCCATTATCTGGCCTAACATTTGCCTCTTTGACATTGCTCACAGCGGATGTGTAAATAAAGATCCCTGTGGTTGAATGGCTGTAACGAGAGCCTGTCCTGCACCAGTTATTCAGAGTGTTTATCACCTCATCACACTCATTCATGAGAGAGGAACTGACAGGGAGAGGTGAAGCAGACAGGGAGACATATACAGTGAACCTTTTCTGGTGGCTGAGGAGAGAGAGGAATCAAAACTTATCTCACTTTGCACCTGGTGTGATGAAGTGGGAAAGAAAGACTATTGAAATCATAAATAAAAGTGTATTTTATATTACAATAGATCTCATTTAAATCCAAACACAAATATTTGCAAAGCTTGTGTGCCTCTGTGCAGTTATAATTTCTGTTCACTTTGGTTGCTTAAAGCTGCATTAATTTATTTTTTTTAAATCAACATCTTTAAGTGTAAAAAAAACATGTTAAAGTTTTGCATGAGCAATGATGATACCACATTAGTTAATATAAGACAGACTGTATCATAAATTCATGTTGCTCGCCACTAAGCAATGATGCAGTTACTATAAGTTAATATGATTTGTGATGAATGTTAAGGTTCAGACATGAAGGGCTGCACTCACATGGATGCATTCGTGGTTCCATTTATAGTACAACTGAGGGTCTGTGTCAGCCCTGGAAATACAGGTCTGGGAGGTGAGCTTATTATCCTGCTGCCAACATAAGGTCAAAGTGGTTTCAAGAAGATGCTATGCTATCAGCAGACAGCCTGTCACTCATGGGCCACACCCTCAAATATGCATGACGTTCAACTTGAAGCCTTAATAAAATGTAATCGGATGAGCCATATCAAAATTTACCACCTGTAAAGTTGTCATGAATGTTGAAATTAGTTTAAGAGACTAACATAATTTATCTGTTGCAGGCTGTAAAAATGTGTATTTCTGCTGTAAAGTTGGGTATAGCGCATGAGAGTCTATGGGAATTGACTCTGTTTTGGAGCCAGCCTCAAGTGGACATTTTAGGAATTGCAGTTTTGGGGACTTAAGCTTTGCCTTCATTTCCTAGCCTCTGAGGTTGCCACTTGTATGTGATCAGCAGAAGAGCACAACACTTATTCTCAGACACAAACACCTTCATGTTGCTGCTAAACATCCTGCATATTTGACATAATATGGTCTTGTAAAGTTACTTTTGCCTGTCTATTTATTTTTGTTGCGTGTCAAGACCAATATTCATTGCATTTCTCGCTCTGTTTTGGTCTCCAGAAAAAATATGTTTAATACTCGCCATTCTACACCAGCTTGTCACTAGTTTTATTTGCTAACTTTATCTGCTGTTTGGTACTGAGCAGTGTGCACACAGTGGGTTTATCTGAGCTTTTCACTGAAACCAGTTGCTGCCCGCTGTGGCTGGAAAACAAACAGTAAAGCTGTGGGCAGTAAAACCAAAACAATTAGCTAAAACAGGCTATAAAGCTCTGTGGAGCTGAGGGGAACTGCAGAGTTATGTAATAATTCTCCATTGGTTTTTCACTGCAATCAACATCTTGCACACTACGCACATTGGACCCATTGTTCATATAGAAACATTGATTAGTGCAGCTTTTAAAGCAAATACATGCTTCAAACTCTGTAAGCTACAGATATGCATTCGAGAATATACTTTCTTGTTAATGCACACAGTATTCAAATAGACCTTGTGTCTTTGTAAAAGGTAAGAATACAAGGGCAAAGCTGTTAACAGTTTAACAAAGCAGCGAGGTTATCTCGGTGCCAGACTTAAGAGCCCATTCAGGAAGAACGCATGACGTTATCATGCAGCCATTCTGCTGATAGGCTGCTGATAGCTGCCAGTATAGCACAGCTATGTGAGGTACTCCTGCTGCCAACATAGTCATCAGAGGTCAAAGGTCACAGTATGAGTGATTAACACCCTTCCTGGATTAGAAATGAAACAGAAAGGGACACGAGGAGGTGAGGGGAGCACATGAGGACTGTGTGAGAAGCATCTGCTGAACGCTGCTGTTAAATCTCACATGAAATGGATCAAATCAAACAGCTGTTGAACATTCACATTTTGAGTCAAGCTCCTTATCCAAACTGTAGTCTTACTGTAACTCCCTCTTGGCTGAACTTCACTCTCTCTGACCCCAGCAGCACCTCATCCAAAACACTGCTCCCTGCCTCCACTTTAAGCTCCCCAAAACTTTCTCTTCTCACCCCCCTCCCGTGCTCCCTCCTCTGGCTGCTCACATTAAAGTCTGAATTCGAAAGGAACTCCCCCAGATGTGCAACCTGGACACCAGCCTGGCCTAAAAATGCTCTCCTGGTTTCCCAATTTGTGACTGAACTTTCCACCCACGTCAGGACACAAAAGTCCCTCCCTTGCTTCAGCTTTCTGTAAAATCACACACACATTTCTAACAGTTTCATCCTCAACTAATTAGCACACACATGTGTTCAATTTTCACTTTTTTAGTACCTGTGTGACACATACCGAAGCCACAGAAATATTGTTACATCTTTGCACTTTCTAGAGCTGGTAGCACTTTAAATAGTCTTAAACTTTGGCTAAATGCCATTATTTTAAATGAACAAATGAATGAAAAACTATTACACACGCATATGAATAATATATTGGGTGGCGCTGCTGACCATAGTGTGTGTTTGTGTGTGTGTTTGGCTCTAACACACGGTCTGTGTCTTTTAGCCTCGCCCACATGCTGTTAGACATATGGCTTCATTTAGGGACTAATGGAAGGGGGTCATTTGTCATCAGAAGTATAAACAAAGGAGTTCACGCACGCACACACACACACACGCACACACGCACAAACACGCACACACGCACAAACACGCACACACGCACAAAGGCCTTTTATATAGATTTATATTATGTTATAGTAGCTGTTATAATGTATTCCCTGTTTTCCCTTTCATCCTTAACTGTTTTAAAATCAGTGTTGAAGTTTTATTTTGAGTCAGCTTTTTTTTTTTACTTTTGCCGAGTCACACCCATTCTCCCTGCTGGAAAATATTACTGGTTTCCATTGTAAGTTGCCTCTTTCTTTTTACCCCTTCTGTTCCTCACTGCTTGTTCACAAAATGTAATCACTCAAAGTGTGTGAGCAGCTCTCTCTTGTGGGCTTAAAGAGTATCACAATTGTCAAGAGGTGAAACAGGAAACTAGACTTGCTTGTTTGTTTTAAGCATCTTTTTCTTGCAAGTGAAATCCACGTACGAAAACAGACTTCATAAACAGATGCATTAAACTCAAAATGAGTCAGTTTAGAAATATGGAAATGAGGTACAAGGTCCCCACAAAGTTTGAAGTCTCCATGCATTGGATGACATAAAACTTTATTCATTAAACTTTTGCCCCAGTTTCAATTAGAAACTGATAACATATTTTTAAAACTGTTCGTGCTGAACAGGTATAGGTGTAAACAACAATATAATACTCACTAATTTCAATTCAGCTAGTCCAGTTTCAAACTGTCTGCTGAGGAAAAAAGGCTTGTTATACACCAGATCACCGACAGCTGTTGCTGATCAGTAATCAGTGGGTGAGACACACTTGAAGCGCATGTTGTTACTTATTAGAAATTCCTCATTGAGGACAAAATGTTTTTTTTAACAAACAAATAGTACACTAATACTTGAGTTCTTGTGGTCAACTAAAGTTCTGATTATATTCTCAAATGAGTGACATATGTAAGATTACAGGTGTATTTTAATCGAATACAATTTTGTTTTATTTTTATTTCTGTGTGTGAGAGATTGAACACGTGTCAGTGGAGATATTTGTCTTTTTCACCTCACGCTCTGTCTATACTCATGTTCATACTCACATGTAAAGAAAACAACTGCTTCAATCAAAGGGGGAACAGGGGGGTAAAAGCCAATATGTGACATGTTTTATGTGATTATGGCATCTTTAATCTTGGTTAGATAGTATTAAGTGTAGAAAAAAATGAAACCACTCCAGTAAAAATCAGTACAGTCAAGTGTTGCTTCCAGTCCATTTAAAAGTCGATACTATAGTCCCAGTTTCATCAGATAGGAAGCTCCCTTTTGCGTCAGTCTGTCGCTCAAAGTATCATTGACACTGAGCTTTTGTGCTCGATCAACTAGAAAGATAATCATTGCATAATGGCAAACTGTTTTTTTTCTACTAGTCAAATAAAACAAAGTAGTAAAAATATATGTCGATATTGTTACTACCACCACTACACTATTTTTTTAAAGCATAACTGATCAAGTGGCTGTGAGACTGTATCTTATACACTTACTCTTTTGTAATGCAAAAATTCAATGTGGTAAATGTGTGTATTATGTGCGGAATTAGAACTAGCTGTGTTTACTATTGTTTCTTTTCTTTCAGCTTTTAACATAAAGTCAAATCTTTCAACATGACACAGGCTGCACTGTACTTTTGCATGTGTCAAGGTGAATCGATATGTTTTACAAACAGCAGAGTCATACCAAATACAGTTTATCCTGATGTTAGTTTATTGGGCAGAGTCTGTTCCTATCTCTGCTGATAGTCTTGCAGTTTTTCTCTTATCTTCTGTCCAAAAATCAACGTCTGATTTGTTTTGGGTAGCTGTTGACGTCATGACCTTGTGCCCAGGATGGCACAGAGTAAAACTTATATAGATGGGGGTGTAAGCTTCACCTTCAAAATCTACTGTTTGTCCTCTCAGTCAAGTGAGATATTGAGAACTTTGAGATAGTGCTGTATGCAGAATTTAAAATGCTTTACGAAATATCAATAAACAAACATTAGTTTTGGCACATGTCTGCACTCGTACCAATCAGAGGGCACTGTCCATTTAGTCACTGCTTGCCACTGTTTCCCAATTCATCCTGACTGCACCCACTTATCTACTATTTGGAAAAGTAACATGAAACATAAGTGGGTGTAGTGGCAGTAGCAAATTAAATGTGTGTCAAATATTAAGCTATTAAAATGGAAGTCATTTTTAAGATGCACACTAAAAACAGCAATAAAACGGGTCACAAAACTGCATATGAGTGACTAGTCCATGTAGCTCTTTGGTCTCAATGGTTCATTTTAGAGGCTCTCTCTAGAGGGAGGCATTGCATTGCAAGTGGACTGACTGCTGCAGTAAAGCTCGGTGCTTGTGTGGGCTTCCTGTCTTCTTCTGAACTGAGAGGTTTCACCTCTGTGAAGTTTACTGTTACAAATAACCTTCAAATGACTTCCAAATCTGACTTTTTTGAGAATTTTTTTAACATACGACTATGATAACTATGATAATTTTTCTCAAAAAAATTTGTTTAAATCTCTTTTTCCATGTTATTTCTGAAGCTGCAATATGGAGATATTTTAACGTTTTGGGAATTGTCTTCTTCAATGGTAATAACAATAAAAGTTATGGTAACTCTAATCCGGAAAGTGAACATGGAAATAAAGCAGACATGTAAAATAGAAATAGGGACACAGCACAGAAACTAAACTCCAAACCACAGAGATTCATTTAGAAGCCACGAAAGTACTAGGAGTATCTCACACAGAGACTTTAAATAACATCTTTGTCTCTAGTCTCCCGCACTGACAGAGGTGAGTGAAGAATCACAACACACAGCTTGATTCAAGGGGAAGACGGGGGGACTTTAGAGGTTGGCTGCAGTTGGTGAGACATCACCGCTACCTGTTTGAGGGCTGATGTTTGTGCTTTTGGACCCACTTGGCGTGGCACAGTGAGTCTAAACTGATAATAGAAATGCAAATTGTACAGCACAGTTTGACTCAGCTCGGCCAAAAGCAGTTATGGAAAAACAGTATGAGTGTAAAAGTGGTCAATTCACAATAATATGTATTTGATTACCATGGTGGTCAAACATACGGTTAGTCTCAGCTGTCAGAGTCCGAGCGAAGGCATCAGATAGATGCATCAACAACAAGACAGACATAGATGGCAGCTAGCTTATCTGCTTAACTCAGATCTATGTCAATGCATTGAATACAATGCACTCATTATGTAGTGCGACACAGACTGGATATTGTGCGGTGCCCGGGCATGAAGAAAGGGAAAGCCGTGGCCCTTTGTGAAATGGGTCAGCTCCGTGAAGGGGTTACCCATTGGCTGTGTCAGCAGAACGATGTGATTTGATAATTCCCATAGCCTATGAACCCTTGGAGAAGCAAAGAAACCTGCTAAGGGCCTGCAGTCGCACTAATTATCCCATGATCCTTTGTCAGGCACTAAATACCGAGACATTTGTGGGGTGGGATTGGATGTCATGTGTAGTGTTGGTTTGAATTAGCCTCAAAGGCAACCAGAAACCCCCATGAAGATATTTCAGTCAAGCAGAGAGGAAACCTCATGAAAACTTCACATCCTGCATAATAGTAACGCACATGAATCTCAAATGTAGAGAGTAGAGAATCTATATGTGGACGCTTTCCCAGAACTGCCAGGATCTGTTACAGTCTGAAAATGATTTCTTTTTCATTTTACTACATGTAAGAGTTTGCCATTGTTGTACGAGATCCAAGCATTTGGGAAACACTTGGGAAAAAAGTATAGGTTTCACTTCTGAATGCTTCCTCAGCGTGAAGAATCTGTTATTGTAGCTCTTTGAAATGTGCTCAGGCAGAACAACTATGAGCATGACCACATTTCACAAGTGTATCAATTACCTTTCCATCTAAAGTCAACGTCCTAGAGTTACCTTTCCACACTCTAAAATAGAGGTAATGACAGCAACAAATAAAAGTTTAACGAGGGCTCTTCAGAAGGAGTAAAAGTTTTACAGGTGTTCAATGCACAATTGCAACTTTTTGTTGCATTTTTATTTTATTGTCACGTATTTTTGAGATGCACATGCAAAACCTCTTAAAATATCAAAAATCATTAAAATATTTTTTAAATAGGGACTCACTAGACTAGAACAACACGAGAGATACATGATGGTGTTAAGTTGCAAGTAGTCAACCTCCATACAGAAATGTGTGAGTGTCTGCATTTTTGTGCAAGCCTGTACTCGTGGGTGTGTCTGAATCGTTGATGTCACAACTCTTCTACGGGTGATCCCTTCTTAGCCAATTGGTGTGAAGCAGGAGTTTGTGGGGGAAGGCGAAGGGTAAATGATTAAAGGACAGGGGGAGGTTAGGCTCTAAACCAGACCGTTAAACACTGACCTAAGGGAGTAAAGTCACTGGTGTAGTATGTTGTCTGTCGTAGCGTCCAAGAGCCTGTCTGCGGTGTCAGAAGTGTGACATCTGTGGTTGGATGTGACCCAGCACAGACATGACTAGCACTGTAATAGGCGGGCGAGGACGTTATGTCATCGTCTTTATGACAGTCAGGTCACATGCATCAAGATCAGAATCAAACCTCCTAATCAGATCAGAGTCATAAAGCTTTTATGCTAAAGATCAAGTGACCCTGAGAAATAAAACATAACTTATTGAGTTATTTAATTCAATCTGTGTGCATATAGTCAGTGTGGTTTATGAGTATCTGGTCTCAAACATGATTTACTTGCTGCACGTTGTCATAAACTATCATCCCCCACTGGCTTCTTCTTGGATGAAACAAGCCTTTACAGATTTTAGGAAACATTTACAAGTGCGGGTTTGGTGCCTGCAAACATTTGATATATGTTGATTTTTACTCTAGAAAGATCTCTGCAAACCCTTCTATATCGGCACTAACAGCAGGATAAATGTTTTCAAGGCTTTCTCATCCGTGAACTGCCTAAGTTATACGTGATTTTGATCATTTTACAAGGGAAGCTGCAGTGATTTGGTGTGGTTCAGTGAGTAATTGGGCTCCTGTGGAGCAACAATTTGGTGTGGTTATACTGCTGGTACACTTTAAAGTCTCCCTCTGCAGTATCTCGGCTGTATCCAAAAATACTGTATGTTTGGAGGCCAGTGAACCACTATAGCACCAAAATCTGGAAATGTGTACATTTCTTATGCAACACACTAGAGGTTACTTAACAGTGCAATGGAAACACACATACAGATAAAAAATAAATTATGTAAGATTTTCTCTTTACTTTCCTGTTCTGCAAACCTGGTGCTTTCCACCAATGCAGAAGTACATACATAGAGGTGACTTCTACAAAAAGTTGCAAAACCTTAGTTTTAGTTTGTCATCTTTCCAGGTCAAATGGTGACCCATTTCCTTTCCAGAGCTTATTGTTCCCAAAAATTACCTAAAACCATTGCACTTTGTTCAGAATGAGCCCACGACATACTTTTGACATTGTGTGAGTCATATAAATGATTGCTTCCTTCTCATATTTGGAACCATTTCGGGACTTTCTCTACCACACAAGAGTGTAAAAATAAGACCTGTGGGAGGCCTCTTCCTTTGTCAGGATATAGAGAAAATTAATCAAAGTTCAAAATTTGGCATTCATTATCAATGATGCAGTGATGTGAGCTCTTTTTAGATCCGCAGTGTGCGACTGGAGCTCAAGAGATATAGCAGGTTGTTCACTAACTGGAAGGTAGGTGGCTCTTTTCCCTGCTATTTCAGTCCTTGGGCAAAATACTGAATCATACTGTGCCGTTGCTGCAGGTGGCTGAATGCATAGGTAACCTCAGCCGTGACAGTGTGTGCCAGTAGGTGAATGT
The DNA here is from genome assembly GCF_008729295.1 of Plectropomus leopardus. Classification (NCBI taxonomy): domain Eukaryota; kingdom Metazoa; phylum Chordata; class Actinopteri; order Perciformes; family Serranidae; genus Plectropomus; species Plectropomus leopardus. Next base: position 24,248,680 of record NC_056465.1, read on the forward strand.
GGCATGCACTGTGAAAATGCTTTGAGTCGTTAGAAGATTAGGCCCTATACAAAAGCAAATCATATAGGTAATTGTCTCGTAATAAGTCGGATTGTCTACCACTTTGGTCCAGACTAAAATATCTCAACTAACCATGAAATTCGCTTTGCTACAGACATTCGCAGGTCCTCAGAGCATAAATCCAACAACAACCTCAGTGATTCCCAATGACGTGGTTTTATTTATGTGTGTTTGATTGATACCATAAAATGTGTCCCAATAATTATGTTAAATTTGGTGCCCTTCACATTTCATCTAGCAAAATAATCAGGTCAAAACATATTTGTCCAATACCTGCAAAACTAATGACATTGCCATCAGTCTCATCTGTACTTTGTAATTAGTGATAATTAGCAAATGTTTGCATGTTAACACATTAAATATGGTGGTTACCGGGATTAACATTATTCCTGCTTAACATAAGCATGTAAGCATGGTCATACTGGCATGCTGACATTAGCATTCTCAAAGCACAAGTGTGCACAGCTTTCTAGGTGTTTACTAGCATTGCTGTATAAGTCAGCCACTTTTTTATCCATGAACAAGCAGGTTGTTTTTACAAATATCCTCTTTGCTTTGTTGCTTGACACAGTTACTGTATTGTACTGCTGGCTGCTGAGCAACTTCTAGGGGTTTAACTTCAGATTATTCCTCTATTTAAAGGAACTTAAATTCACAGTAATTGCAAGTGTTCATATCACTTTCCATCTTTACCACAACATTTCTACTTTTTCGAAGAATAGTCCCTATGCAACTGTATTTCAAAGCCCTTCTTTACCTGAGCAGATCACTCATAACTTGCTACCAAACAAGTCTGAATATGCCTCTTACTGTCAGCTTGTATCTCCTCTGGCTTCACCTTCGCAAATAGTCACATTCCAGGGTGGGAAGACCACAGGAACGAAGCTGGTGAGGAGAGAAGTAAAGTCAAATGGGATGATAAAGAAAGTCTAGGGGGAGCGAAGGAGGAGAAAGAAAAAACACTAAAAGGGAATGTAAACAAAAATACACCAATGAGGAGACCATGGGAGTTCAACACTACTGGCTGCTGCTGTTGTTGGTCGACAGCCTTTGGCGGATTACAGGTAGTGTGCAGATGAGTGTGTGTGTGTATGTGTGTACCTGAATGAAAGGTATTTCTTAACTCTACCCCCTGAATAGCCATGTGTATGTGTGTTTGTGTGTGTGTGTGTGTGTGTGTGTGTGTGTGTGTGTGTGTGTGTCTAACTAAGTAAGTGTAAGTCGGTGCGGGTGTGCATGTGTTTGTATAAGTATGCAGTTTCGGCTGCTGTGACAGACTGGCCGCTTCTGGGCTCAGACATGTCTTGACCTGTCCTCTCAGGAATGTTGCAGACAGGATCCTTCATGCGAACACTGCCAGTGATGTAGACACTTAGATGTGATTAATGGGGAACACCCGTTTATTAAGGGTTTAGGTACATGGGATTCACTTAGGAGGGGCGACAGAAAGTAAGTAATAACACCTTGTACAGGACAACGCAAGCCTCTTCCAAGGTTTTTCCTGCTTAGTCAGCACTTTCACAGCCAGCACTCGGTCCAATGACCAATCACACAGTATAAGGGCAGTCCAAATTAGTCTGACGGTGGCAAGGGGATAAAATCACACTTTTTTGGTGTCTTGGTTTGGTCATCGGAAACATGAACATGCTCGTCAGATTTCATGATGTGGCTCAAGATAGACAGATGAACAAAAAACAAATAAACAAAAACGTATTGCCATATGATAAAGCTTTTTCATTTGCAACATCAAAATCAAGGGTGTGTTATAAATTTGCAAAAACATTAACATGTATGGAGTGGTAAACAAGAGGAACTAAAAGGAGTAAGGCAAAATCACATGAATTATCGTTTAAAGTAATTTATGACTATGATGTAGGTTACAATTAGTATGTTTTCTGTACTGTTTGTGTTTATATTTTTTCTATTAACACACATAATAATCAATTAAACCCTTAATGACTTTTAAAATATCCTTTATATTATTTTCTGATAAACAACATTCAGTGCCAATAGTATATAGTATTGGCAAACATTAAAAAAAAACCTTGTCAAATAGATGTAAAAACCACAGCATCATGGTATTTTCTGGACGTGTTGTTTCTAATTTTAACCTTACTACATCTTGTTGAGAAAAATGAAAAGAAATAAGTAATAACATAAATGAATGAGCTTAAAATAGCTTAACAGCTTTTTTTAAAAAATTTTTTTTGCCCTTAACCTTTCCCAAACAAGTTGTTTTAGTAAACCAATGACTAAAACCCGACCTAATTTGTGGCATAAATTCCAATCATTTTCAAAGAGGAATATTTCGGATTTAGCTTATTGTTCAATGTAAAATTGGAGTAAGAGTGTTGATTAAGATGATTTCTTGCACTGACATGTATAAATCTTGTAAGTACAACAATTTGTCATCTGCATAGAGGCTGATTTTTTGATGTCAGGTGCTGCAGCAATTGGTTCACTAAAGATGATAAACTTTCGGTGAAAGTGTCCATACTTGTCTGGTTTCCCAGTGAGGTATGAGAATGTGAATTGACTTGAATTTATTCCTTTTTTACTAGGTGCTGTAAGTGACATTAGTCCATACATAAAGCGTTATGAGAGCTTGTCATATGACAGAGAGGATCTCCATAGGAAGCACCTGAGAGCCAGGAGAGCCTCACAGCCTCAGGAATACACACTTCATCTGGACCTCACTGCTTTCAACAGGTAACTTAACATTTTTATAATTCTGGCAATTGCTTCAAAAGCCCTCTTAAACACACAAAGTCTGGCTAGACAGTATTCTCCTGTTTCTCAACCCATAATACATGTCAACAATTAATTGGTCATAGTTGCCTGCAGTTGATTATTCTGACTACCTTCCATTACACTACAAAGTCTTGACCACATCTATGAGCTGTTTGTTTCTCTGTTTCGTGCAGGACTTTCCATCTGCGTTTGAAACATGATGCATCAGTGTTTTCTAAAAATTTTGTGCTGGTCAGTGAAAATGGTTCCACATCAGCTGATCTCTCCCACATATATTCAGGGACACTGGATGGTAGGTATGACTGGGATGCATGGACCAATAGGGCTCCAGTTTACTTGTGATTCAAGTCTATATTAATAGCATAAAGTGTGTAATCACCCAATGTCAACAGTCATTTATAATTTCTATGGTGTGACTAAAACATCTGGATAACAGATTTAAATTCAAATCAGTTTGTGGGAAAACATTCCTGACTATTGAGGATTGAAGACCAATGTAAAACGTATTGAACTGCCTCAGGCTTGCCACATATCTCACCTCTTGTATTTCTAAATGCTAACCCTTATTATAAAGTTTGTATCTCATCAGTTTATAAGTCAGTATCATATCTATATATTCTGTCTGTCTGTCTCTATACCTCAGTTATCACTGCACATTGTCACTTTAACCAAGGCAATGTTATCTCTCTTGACCTGGTCCTGCAGGTGAACATGGTTCAGTCTGCCATGGCTCAGTGTTACAGGGTCAGTTTGAGGGAACCATCCATACAGACAATGGGACCTATCATATAGAGCCAGTAAACAGATACACCAGCAACCAAACGGATCACCACTCTATAATCTACAATGAGGACGACATAGGTAAGACTCCATCCCCCCTTTTTTTAGGAAAAAGTTTTCAAAAAATTGCATTCATATTCAAAAAATGCACATATTTTCAAGCTTATATTTGCTCGATAGTCATTTCAATTGGCCCCAGTGTCCAGGATGACAAATTTAACTCTAAAGCTTGAGCATCTGCAGGCTGGAATTGTCAAAACAACACCCCATAACCTCAGTTGCTTTTCTTGGCCATTCGGTGGTAATGGCAAGAGCACAACAAGAAATTCCTTTCTACTGTAGATCTCCCCAAAAGTTTGATTTATGGCCCTCTTGGGTCTGTAGTCAACTCCCTTCTGTTTCTAACCCTCATTGTACTGTTCTCATTCAGTATCTGTAGCCTTGAGCTCCAGTATGAACTAACTAACCCTTGAGTTAGGGTTACCAGGAGTCAATGAACTATCCTTACCTCGTTGTTGCAAGAGTGGGGTTATAACAGCAGAACCTATTTACAGTTCTGTAGGGGTGTTGGCACCCTTCCTGGACACAGGCCAGAGAAAAGATAAACCGAAGATGGTGTGACTTTTGAAAGAGGGGGAGGAGAGGCGGGGGTGAAAGGAAGGAGGAAGGTATGACGTTAAGGTTGAAAGATGAGGAGGACAAAGGAGGAGAAGGACATGAGTATCTAAGGGGAAAGGAGAGAAGAAATGAGGATCATGCGGAGTATCTTGCAGGGTTTGAAGGCACTGCAAACAAACTCTTCGTTGGCTTGTGTCCGCTTACGGTTTTTCCATATGGCAGTAATTACTGAGAGCTGTCAAAATGTTTTGTTTCAATGTGTATGTGCATTTCTATCCGAATGCGTTTCCTCGTCTGCATGTGCACGTTCATCAGAATAAGATTATTTCTAAGAAAACATTTCCTGGAAACCGTACAGATCATGCCAACCCCGCCTCCCCATGTTTGTCCTTAAGTTTACACAGACTCCATGTCTGCCTTCCTCCTATGCCTCCCGCCTGTCTTCAGACCCTTTCATGAATGCGGCAACAGTTACATGAGATAACGTTGCAGCTGACAACATCCTGTTCTTTCATTCACAGGCCTGCATATCTGCAGGAAGCTGTTAAACACTTGGCACATGATATTTCAATAAACAATCAATGCTTCCCAACGAGTGGTAAATTGGGACGACCGGAGGCTGACATAATGTGTCTACTCCTGTGTGTGTTTACACTTCCTGTAGTTGTCGTCCGCACGAGGGAAACAAAGGTTATATAAGGATACTTCACTCCCTTGGGATGTGAGGTGACATGAGGTCTCTCAAATCTGGGACGCAAAGGGCGGTGGCCATTTTACAACAAAATAAAGTGTGATGACATCAGGATACCTAATCACAATCCCCACCTGCTAGTTCTGCTCAAAAAACAATATTTTGAAAAAATTAATAGCGAATTTTAAATATTAAATGATAAACAGTAAACATGAATGGTATGGAGAACATCATTCCATGGTTAGTACAGGACTGTCTCTGGATGGAGCCTAGACACTGGTGGTGGTGGTAAAGAGATGAAGTGGCAGAAGATCTGGATATGATGTGAAGAGGTGCTTATAATGATGGAGGGAACCCTGAGTGTTGGATGTGATGAGACCTGGAGGCGCAGCTCAGTCGCCAGAATAAATGTTGGCATTGTACAGTTCTGCCAGCCACAAATATTGAATATTTGTATATTATTATATAGTGCATATGTTAAAACTTTACATTTTGAAAATTCTGTGGTTAGGACAAAAAACAGTCATTAAAAGCAGAGCAAGTGTTCAGAAGACTGCAGGCAACAGGGACACAAATGGTCACTTTTTAGTTCAAGAAAACACCAACTGAACATCACAGGATCATATCAAGGACTTCAGTACAAACTAGTCTGACGAGGGGATGAAGTGCAGGTGGAGGTAAAGGGCAGAGAGGCTCAGGTGAGGAGAATGAGGTGATGAGGCAGAAGAACAGGCAGAGAGCTGTTTGAGAAAAACTGAGGAGCAGGGAAGGACTAACGAGGCTGATGCAGGGCAGGTGTGTAGAGTCAGCACAGGAGGGGGTGAACACAAGAAACTGAATCCCAAAATCAAAGAAAAAACAATCATCTTAATAATAAATAACCAAGTGAAAAGAAAGACAAACTAACTACTGAAGACAACTTGAATGAGTCTGAAACAGACACTTAGTCCAGTTTTCTCCAAAGTCAGAAATAATCAAGACACAACAGATCATGACAATCATGTGGTGATGGTAAGGAAAAGATTATTTTTTTTTGGCTTAAAATACCCAGTTTTGATGCAACAATCGGCACTGGAAATTTTGTGATGTCTCTTGCATATTTGTTGTTTGTTGGACTTGAACAGTGGTCTGCACCACATAGTACTATGGGTACTATGACATACACATTCCCTCTACCTCCCAATAAAAGAAGTCAGCTTATATACATGTAACACTAAGTATGTTATGTTAGAAACATTGCTATGATACATATTATATATATTATTATATTATGCATTGATTTTGCACTAAATTGTCAACTGACAACAGCAGAGAGAACAGTTTTTAAAATTGACAGCAACTATACAATTGACTCAAGAATATTGTGGCAAAATCTGGTTTATTGAACTAAAAGACTGAACATCCGCAGTCAGCTTACAAAGTTAGGAGACAGAAAAAGAAGCATGTATCTGTCTGTCTGTGTGTGTAGTCACACCCTGGTGTATTGTTTATTGTTACACCCTGGTTTTATTATTCTCATACTTCCTTGAGATTAATCAAGAGAAACATACACTTAAAATATCACTGGGAATCTCTTAATGTTTAACTCCAGGGCTATTAATTGTTGTTTGATTTTACAATCAGGAAGTAGTTTCAGTGAAGTTATCTGCAAAGTGACTACTTTGTATTTCCCTTCAGCATTTGTTATAGTATGCTGCTTGGAAACCTTGACCAGAACTTTGAGATTCAGCATGTAAAAATCTGTCCAGTCTTAAGTTTAATAATTGTGTAAATAATTCTTAAAACATATATTTCTTCATGGGATTCATTAGCTAATTACATTATACAAGTTTGGAAAATCTAAGAAAGATTTGGGTCATCGGCGCAACTTTCAGTGTTGCAGCAACGGTTTAAGGTTATCAGTTTTTTTGCAATCGCGCCAAAGAAACAGCTTTTATAGTTGCTAAAAGGGTGATTGTTCCCTGACAGCCGTACAGTATCAAACCAAGTGGAAAGCAGCCTTTCACTTCACAGAGGCGTCATTACTTGCGTAAATAGGGAGGATGCAGTTGATATGGGATATCTGGACTACATGAGGCATAAAATCTGGACTAAGCAGAAAATCTTCCACCAAGCGTGTGAATCTTGTTATTTGCAAGAACACTTGAGCCTTGTGGTTTAATAGATCAGAGGATTAATCGGAGCAGTGGACATGCGTCCTGAGAAGTGGCATGCACAGACTCCCCCATGGGAAGTTAGGAAGACTTCTATGACACTCAGAGTTTAGTGTTATATTTAGGTTTAGGGTCATTTTGCACTTGAGCCAACCAGTGTGGCACGTGAGAGGACGTGAGGGCATGACCCATGAGTTGTTCATGAGGCACTAGGGGAAGAACATAAGTGCAAAAAGGTGCCTCCGCAGTTTAGACATATCCTGGGGCAAAAGGGAGCATTTCAAAAGTCAATGTCCTTTTTTTAGCCAGTGTTGTTCCTGCCAAGAAACTAAGCTCCTGAACCACCACATTACTTTTGAAATGTGTTGGATTAAAGATCACTAATTTCCCTGTTCAAAATTGAATAAGTAGTGTATCTATTTTAATGTCTTCATGAAGGTAATGTAACTTATTACATTTACTTTGATTACTTTTCTTATGTGACCATAAACTTACTTTCAGATGTTTCCTAAGGTTTCAAATCAAGCATTTCAATATTTTCACCCCTGGTAAACAGTTATAAGCTGTCCATTAATGTTACAGCACTTTGCTGATTTCAGAAGAAAAATATTGTTGAATTTCCAGCACCGAAAGGCATTCTCATCCAATGACATGGCCACCTGCCTTTGTGAGGTCGCCTGGTTGCAGGCATGACAGACTTAATTAGAGCAATGCACACTGGCAGACAAGAGGTGGTGCAAACGTTTAAACAAGACAACCACTCAAAACAACACTCAAAATTTTAGTGCACACTGCCAGATAAATGGATCCTGTGCAGATGTAGAGACAGCTGTAAGCTATCCCACCTTGGATGGTTTTGCACTCACATTTTTCTAATACTCCCACAATGTTTCCAATTCCTCTATGAAAAGGAACCAGAAACATCAAAATCAATATTATACAGGCATATAAATGAAAAAAACAACACACCAGTCAAATGTATCACAAATAATCCAGAGAAAACACTTTTCATAAAACTCTGTTCCAAATGATCCAACCTAAGAGACTGACTCTCAATCATGGAAATCAATCATCACCTGAGTGACAAACGTTTTATGACTATCAATTGCTTATTCTGCTTTGTCACGGTGATGTGACGTCTGATGAAGATCTGTTATATTTGTACATCTAAATGTTACAAAGCTTTTAATACAGTGTGCAGATCCCCTGTCTGATTCTTGCCTTAGTTAGATTTCTTTTGATCCAGCACTTGTAAAAGTTTTTTGGGTGTGTGTACTCTCCACCCTACTCAAATCTGTCCCAGTGACTTGGGCCCGCATTGCCCATAAATGTGTCAAAAGAGAGCATTCCTGCACGGCGAAAAAATGCAAAGCAACAGAATGAATCTTGAGTTCTACATACAAGCTTTCTACAGAAAAGAATACTTTTGGTTGTAACTTTTTGTAATCAGCAACATTGTGATTAGTAACTGTAATTAATTGCATATTTTCTCAGTAACTATAACAGAATACTTTTTGTTATTTAATTATGTAACACAGTTGCATGTAACTGGTTACAGCCCAACACTGCTTATCATCATGCAACAGTATGCACAAAAGCAAGAGTCAAAGGCTGAAGGTGAAGTGATATTTTGATTTTTTTTTGTCCATAAGTTGCTCAAACTCCAGTTGCTCAGTCAAGTAAACCTTCAGTTGTCCCCAGAGGGACAATTGATTGTACAGCATTGACAACAGTAAAAAAAAAAAAAAAAAAAAAAAGGTACAAGCTAACACACACTAGACAATTAAGTACAACACATAAAAAAGTAAAAACATAGAGTAAAAAATGACTTAAAAAAGCAATGTTTAGCAAGCATGGTGGTATTGGTCAAATTAATTCACCAGTTTCTGTTGGAGGTCAGCAGTGAAATGGCTGACGGTATGAGTAGTGATTGTATCTGTTGGTTTTGGCGAGTAGGTATTTAAGGTCTGAAACGCTAAGCGGTGTAGGTGCTGTCAGTCGAAATAGATTTTGCTTTCTGTAACAACTGTTTACAACAAAAATCAGACAGACTTTTCTGTTGGGTACCTATGATGCAGCTACAGACCTTGATCACTAATACTAAAAGCTGGAACGAGGTTAAAAAGGCTCTGGTTTAAGTTTTTTATCCCTCTCTTAACTGGACTGGTTTCCAACAGCTGCTGGGAATGTGAGTCTGAACTGAAATATGACACTGATTTCTCACTTGGGAAATCAGCTTTCCCATCAGGTCTTGCTCTGATTGTTTGTAACTGTTATGAAGCATGATAGGTCACTTTTTAATTGACAAATTAATAAAATAAAAAAAAGAAATACCTTTGGCAACACAGGCCAGAAACATGTATCTCCTGCAGTGTACTGGAGAAGGAACAGACACAGAAACAAACTAGGAGAGAGGGAGAGTGAGAACATGAAATGAGGTCTGGAAATAATTCCGTCAGTGGGTCGACGCCCGGCATTTAGGCCTCCACCCCCACAACCCACCCCCACTCCACCATGTATAGAAAGAATTACTGCTTTGTGATTGGCTGCAGCACTTTCGTAGGATGGTGTGATCCAATCATGTGTTGCCTCTCCCTTACTCTAGGCCCAAATCTGATCCAGGGGGATATTACACTGCTGAATGAGTGTTTCACACGCTCATACATGCACACGCATACATGCCTATGCACACACTTTGCATTACCCCTTGAAGTTGTTATGGGTCACTAGTTAATGGGCAAACATTGCCTGATTCTGTCACTCTCACATTACTGCAAACGACATGTGAGAGTGATTATTATGTCATGTGACTCTACTGTAAGCCCATTTTTGTCCACACAGATGTAGCTGGAAAAGTTTGTTTTCTTTCCATTAACATTAGAGCATAACCACAGCAGTTCTGCTGCATCCCACTGGGACTTATTGTTTACATTATTTTTACATTATTCTGAAATATTTTGCAGCAGTGCACTTTACATCACATCCTTTCATACATATTCATGTGCACCCCCCCATAGTCCCTGACCATAAACCTAATACACTCTGTTGCAAAAATGTCCTTTTGGCTCTGTGCATTTTTGTGGAATTCTGTGTCTTTGCCAGTGTGACAAGACGCGCCAGTTTCTGCAAATGTAAAGCCTCCCTTGACTGCAATCCATTGATTATTGCACCAATCTGAACAAGGCAGCCGTCCCAGAGCTGTTGCAAATCTCAGACGATGATGCTGTTTTAGTGAAATCAAACCAGCAGCTATCACAGTGTTTTCCACACAGGCTGCCCCCACAGCTCCCATTCCCGACCACAGCGCTGATTTCTAAATGCAGGTCCTCTATTTATAAAGTGTTTGAGTCTGAGGTTGCTTCTGTTAATGTTGCTTGCTGTGCTGGTCACTAAGGAGCCAATTTCAAAATAGTATATATGCGCTTATTGTTTTAAATTGTTCTGTATAAGAAAATGTTTAAAAGTGGGGATGCACAATATTGTTATCTGTTTTGCTTTATTTTGTTTTGTTTTTGCTGATGTCTGATATGCTGATATATAACAAGTCATTTGGCCGCTGACTGATACCTCTATCAGTATATCCACTTTTTTTCCCCACCTAGTTTTAGTGATCGTTAAGTACCTTCTGTTGTGGATCTCACATCATATTATGCATAGTCTTATCATGATGGCCCACCAGCATATGGAAGCCTAAAATACTAAGTTTTTTAGTGTATATCATATTCATTTGTTGTAAAAAATAAGAAAAATACTTCAATGTAGTATTGATGTTTGTACACATTCACTTTGTCAATTAAAAAAAACTGGTTTGTTGTTTCCAGTTTGGGAAAGTAGGAATAAATAACATGGACTTTTGTATCTTAAATCCGGAAAGTAGTAAATTTAGGCTCCAGAAAACAAGTCTTTCATCTTTTCTCTGACTGGGGTTATAAAGCAATAATTGTGACCTTATGGACCTGTTGAGTAAACAAGAGAAGTCACAAGACCAACTTGACTTACTCTGCATGTAAGACCTTGACATGTCGGGAAAGACATGGAAACAAAGCACGAATGCTCTTGATTAAATTCTCTTCATTGATTTGACATGATCATGTCTGTGATATTTAAATCAGCACTGCCTCGCCTGATCATTGCTCCTGGTTTAACACACACACAACGGCAGATCTTGAGTAATGGTTTCAGCACAAACAAATCATTTTTGTTCAGAGATCAGACTGTGGCCCTGGTCCACATCACGTTTATTCGTGAGCCAATCTTTCACAATGTCCTGTTTGCTCCAACAAAAATAGGAGTGGGTTCAATGGAACACCGTGTTTGATCTCTGTTCAGTTATTTATTATGATTGGTAAGCACTGTTTTATTTGGGACACGGTACGCCCACATTAAAGTGAGTCATTGATGTGTTCACTCATTTATAGGATATGTCCAAGGACAAAATTATTGGGGACAGTGTTTTCTTTGCTGTGGGTATCTCCCTGAATCTATGGGTGTTTGACTAAAGGAGAGTGTGAGACTAAAAAAATTTAGTTCTTCTAATGGCCACTTGAGGCTGGCTCAAAACACGTGTCAGTCCCCAAAGACTCACATGTTAAATTGCCCAACTTTACAGCAGAAATAAACAGATCCACAGATCAATTTCTCACTCCACCACAGCTCCACACTCTAGTCTAAGTATGGTCACTTCTGCCACGATTTGACTCAAAATGTCATACTCGAGGTTTCAAAACAGGAGTTAACAAACCAGTGGGCGGTTTCACGATGGCTAAGTACATTATTTTTATGCAGTCTATGCCAGGGCCCAGTGCTCCCAGTTGTTATAAAAGCTGCCACATAAGGCCTCTTAGACCCTTTTTTGGGCTAGTCACCCTATAATTTTCACCTACCGACATATGCACACATCTACTCACTGAACTCAACAGGCTTACATTTGGAACACACGTCTATATGGGACATGCTTTTAATTCCTTTCGCACAAAACAGTTGCTCAGCAAAGATGGGAAATACAATCAACATTGTTTATTTAAACCTCCTTTTTGCATCTCTCTTGTTTACCATGCCGGTAATACTGTCTTGGTTCATGGTTTCAGTAAAATGAGCTAAATAATTGAATAGTGGAGAATCTTACCAAGCTAACTGTGTATTATGTCCATACTGGCAAAAATTTGAACATTTATATTTGTAAGTGCAATCTATGCAGCTAACTTAGCTCCAGCAAGTAGCCAACAACCCGGTTTTATACATCCAAAGAATTAATATAAAATTAATAATAAAATATAAAAGGCCTCTAATTGGGACAGGTGTTTATTTGTAAAAATGCTTTGATATTTGATGAGTTACGATGAGAACGATGAGACTTGGCGTCTAATTAGGACTAGGCTTATATTTTAAGTTTTATTGTGAATGTAGATATGAGATGTTTTGCCAACGTATGCATGTAACAAGAAGAAACAGTAGATATTCTGTGAAAGTGAAAGTGTTTTGAAAAAAAACAATGCATGTAACAGGTGTAAATTAACAAGGCATTTCACAAGGTCAACAACAGATGCAGGAGAATAACTAGCGTGTCATATGTAGATGTGAAAGTCCAGTGACCAAGCTTTGATATTTGATGAGTTACGATGACAACGTGTTGTTCTAATATGTACATCAAAGAATCTATGCTTTTATTTTGTATGTATCAAACGGTCTCTGTTTGTTTCTCTTTAGTTTTACCATCCAAGAGAACTGGCTCTGATGGATTCTGTGCTGCACAACATCTTAACCTCCGCGCCCAAAGCCTCAGCCCTGATGAGGTAGGACAGTCCAGGCACAAAAACACTTAAGCACCCTCTGCCTTGCTTTCTTTTTCTGTCCTCACCCTCAACATTTCCTCCTCTGCAAAACCATTTATAGCCAATTAACTCCTGTACCAGAAACATTTCTCTAAGGCAATGTGTCTGATTCATCTGTAAATATAAGTGACCTTTTTCATTTTGGTCACTTTTTATTTTGCCCGTTGAGTCATCAGGAGCAAATAACAGGGATCAGGATGCTATGACAGTAACAGAGGTGTAAGATACAGAAAACACAGAAAGCTGAGCTGCTTCCTTGAAGGCTTAAACATATTTACAGAATAAATTGACTCCTGCAAAGTAAAACCAACTGGATGACCTTGACTGAGATTATAGAATCAGGTATGATGGAATAAACATCTGCCAAATCTATTAAACTAATCTCTCCCTTGGGTGCTCTATTTGTTAACTTTTCACCAACTGGGTTGTGGTCCCACTGTTCAATCTCAACAATGGATGTCGAGACATTGGTATGGATCCATTTTTATCAACATACCTGCCGGTGGAGATCATTTCCACTGTTCGGCCATGAAATGGTCTAAACAGATGTTGTTCCCAATGGACCATTGGCGTCCCATCTCCAACTTGGACTTGTGGCATTCCAGTTATTCTTACATCATGTCCTGATGTTTTGAGGGCTTCGTGAACTCACACCTTCAAAATAATGAAAAATATCAACTAAATATGAGGAGAGGTTCAAGTACATGCAGGTGATTTGTAAACAGGTTTCAAATCTGCCTCCCAGATTATTTCCCCTTTAAAAATATTTATTATCATGTTTCTGCAAATTTCACCCACAGAAGGCGCCAGTGAGCCGAGGGAAGAGAACAGTGGATGAGTCAAAGACCAGCTGCCTGCTCCACATTCACGCTGACCACTACTACTACAAGAAGTTCAAATCAGTTGCGGCTGTCATAGCGCAGGTGACTGAGGTTAAACCCTTACCCCTATCTTTAACTCTTTGAAACCTGAGTAAACTGGCTTGATTATTTCAAAATCATCGAAAGGAAATGAGCAACAAAAGAATAATTGACACAAAAATTTGCAAGAAATCAGTAAAAAGTACAATAAAATTACCTGAAAATTTCTAAAAGAAAGAAAGAAAATAAATAACTAACACAGCAAACAAGACTCCTTGACAATTTTTTCTTAGCTTTTTAAAAAAGTTATTTTCTAAAACAACTAATTTCTTGCAATTTGTGTAACATTTCTTAAGAAGATGTTTAATGCCTTTTACTTTTTTGAAAGAAATCGAACCAATTGCTCAGGTTTCAGAAGTTTAAATGCTTGTGAAAGGCAACTGAAAGCAGCAAAAGAAAAGCTATGTCAGTCCAGCTTTCAGAGGGTTAATCTTTTTCCGTGGCAAATACATTATGTTTTATATTTGATACACACTGAGATAACACGTTTTTCAAACCTGCTGTCAAAAGGGTTAAGACACGAACACAAAAACACTGACAATACTTATTCCGCTTTTAGCTAAAAATAGAGGTCAGTGAGGTTTAAAGTTCAGATTTTTTGTCCTATTTTTCTCAAGCCAGCATGTCACCATGTTCAGAGTGAGGCACTCAGATGCTGCTGATACCTGAGCTGCCTGATGTCTCGGAGAACACAGTGTACTCCGGGGCATTTCTATGTGATGGAACATCCAACAGGAACATTACATCACAACAGAATTTCCTCTGCTGTTGGCTGAGATGAGCATGCTTTGTTTACAAATCTATCAATGAGTACTGCATCCTGGATTTTGGGTGCACGGCGCTGCAATCAAAGGTCACGCGAGTCCTATCTTGATAAATCAAACTATTAGCAGGTTGCGTCATTTGGCACAAGATCAGAGATCTTTCTTATTTTATCTTGTTTCAAAATACCAACCAAGAAAAGGATCCCAAATACTGAATTTAAATATGTTTAATGCAGATTTTTTTGTTTTTATTTAACTGACCTACAGTTACATGAGCAGATTGTGATCTCAGTTACAGTTTGTTAATGAATGTCCTTGTTAAATATGTCAGTATTTCTATTAATCCCCTATTAGGCTGGCATTTTGATCACGACTGAAACTTTGGTAATGCTTTCTATGAAGACTACATCTATAATGCATTATGGCGGCATTAATGGTGAATTATAATGCATTTTTAATGCTGTATGAATACACTCATAAACACAGATAATGCTTAGCGGTGCACTACATCAATCATCATAAACCATTATAGATTTGACTTATAATGATTTATAAGTGGAAAGGATCTTATGGATGCTCTTGACTTGTAAACTATAGGTTGAATGCTGGGGCTTATAATGCATTATAAATAGCTATACTCACTTATTCACACATCAACAAGTTACTGTAGTAAGTACTCATACTATGATATAACAGTCTACGCTGTATCATAAGTTATCATTGTATGCGTTAAGTAAAGTGAGGTGCATATTGACACATTTATACAAATTTATGCGTCATAATGTTTCATAGCCTACAAGCTAAACATACATCTAAGCTGAAGATTGCTAGCTCCACTCATTTACATGGATACATGATATAATTTCTGAAGCTAGCAATTTTAAGTTCAAACATACAGTTAGCTTGCAGGCTATTAGCAAATAATCCAGCAGCTAATGTTAGCTCACAGGTAGACCCGACAGTGGTTTGCTGGCTAGCTTACAGCATATAGCATACTTACCAGGGATTTCAGGGGCTGCAGCAGTCGCTGTCCACTTTTTCTTCTCCACTCTAACACGGTACAAAATGTGAAGCCATGTCAAAGAAGAAATCTTATGTCCTTCTTAGCTCCACATTGTCCTCCTTTCCCATGGTCAAAGACAAACGTAGCTAAATATGCAAATATGAACTGTTCAACTGACTGAAAAGTAAAATTGGAGGCAACGAGTGGTAGCCAATCACAGCACAGTATTACAGACTACCAGCCAATCACAGCACAGTAGGGCGGGAGCAGACGGAACATGCCCGGGAAAAAAACGGTCTCGGTTTTTTTGTGGAAAGGGGACAAAGTGGATTTAAGCGGTAATAAAGAGTGCCTCTTTGACATGGCATCCCGTTTGTAATACTAAGCACTGGAGGAGAAAGACGTGGACAGAGATGCAGCTCTAAAATGTAAGTTTAAATGTCAAGTTTTAATGTTTAAATGTAGCAAGCTAACTTACAACTTACAACTTTAGCTACCTTACCATTAGCCTGCAAGATAACCGTATGGTTCAATTTAATATTGCTAGCTTCAAAATTCATATATCAAGTAGTCATGTATTTTTTTACAAAGCAATCTTCGGCTAAATTATACGGTTAGCTTGTAGGCTAATAGCAAACGTCATAGTGTCTGGCTAATTTAGCCTGCATGTCCAGTTTAGCTAACTTAGCTTGCAGATAGCCTGTTTGGTAAGGGGACAGTGTTTAGGTAGCTAGCTAGCTACAGCATATAGCATATTCACTTTGGGCTGCAACAGTTTCTGTCCACCTCTGACACAAGATTCCCAGTCTTTGTGAAATCTAATTCGGTGGCTAAAAACTCTCCAACTGTCTTTTAGATGCATTTTCAAAGAGGTCAAGTGTATGGTACGCATTAATCACGTATGACGCAGCATATTTTCTTATGCATGAAAATGATTACACTTTACTTAACACATACAATGAAACATTATGATGAAGTATAAATTCTTATTAATGCATCAATATGTACCTCACTTTACTTAACGCATACAACGATAACTTTTGATACAGCATGGACTGTTATATCACACTATGAGTCCTTACTACAGTTAATTGTTAATATGTGAATAAGTGAGTATTCTCTAGAATCTCCATTCTCGTTTTTAACGACTCAGGATGGATTCAAAATCATAAACGTCGATTCGTAACCCTCTAATTTGTATTATTTAGAAAAGTCTTACTAATTTTGAGACCGATTGTCGGGTCGCCTTACGTTTTTCGCCAGTGGAAGCTGCTGACTGTGCCGTTCAAAGCGATTCATCGTAGCTCTTTAAGAAGCCTCTCTATTCAGCCCTGGAATTCGGGTGTTTTTACGGGACCTTGTTCAATAAATCCATAATGATAGATCCGATATCGGGTGTCTTCCGTCCATATTTTATCAATATTTCGATGAAAAGAGTACATTAGCATCGATGCTAAACGCCATATTGGTTTCCCATAGTTCCTTTGGAGAGAGGTCAGAGATTTGTTTTGGTCTTGTCCACCAATCGGAAGACCGACCGACGCTTTGTATCCGCTTTCATTGCCACACGTCATCTGAAGCAAACTGCACTGTGATTGGTGTAATCCTGTGTCTGTCGCTCTGTTATTGGTAGCGCCTCATGCATTAGAATGAAGTGTGGTAGCCCCTATAATAATAATAATAATAATAATAATAATAATAATAATAATAATAATAATAATAATGATAATAATAATAATAATAATAATAATAATAATAATAATAATAATAATTATGAGACAAGGGTATCAGGAGACAGTCTAACAAGCAGGAGGGCCTCATGGATGTAAACTCTGTGTTCATTGCAGGCAGTCTCTGAAGTGTCAGGAGTGTGATGTGGCTCTCTGCAGCATCACAGATAGGAGCTGCTTTGCAGAATGGCACAGATAATGGGACACACAAACAACTGCAAACAAAATGATGGGACTTTTTTGGAAAAGTATGTCCATTTTTTTTTAACTATAATAATTACAATGTTAATTTTTTCACTTTCTGATTCCCAATACTTGGGAGAAAGGTTTTCTACAACAAAAAGCTTGTACATGATAAAACCTCCATAATTTCATACACACATTGCTTTCATAACATAATATTGCACTGGCAAAACAGACTGGAGTAGTTACACCTCCTATATTTTGATCATTTTGAATTGATTCTGAATTTAATCATGACCCCAAGAATCAGAACCAAACCGAACCGAATCGAATCGTGAGATACTGAAAGATTCACACCCCTAGTGAGTAAAGATATTTATAATACATTATAAGCCCCAGCATTCAGCCTCAAGTTTTTAACAAGTGAAGAGCATCCACAAGACCCTTTCCACTTATAAATCATTGTAAGTCAAAAATATAATGGTTTATGACATCAGTAAGCATTATGTGTGTTTATGAGTGTATTCATAAAGCATTATAAATGCATTATAATTCACCATGAATGCCATCATAATTCATTATGGGTATGGTCCTCATAGAAAGTGTTATCAAAACGTTTATTTTTTTTTGCCCAGTTTCCATCTAATGACCAGTATATCTACTGTCTCAAAGGACATGAGAGGATCACAGTTTGTTTTGCAGAAGTGCATTATTACCATTGACATATTTTACAACACTAAATGAAGGGTCAAGCTGTTGCCGCTCTGAGGCTGATGAAAGCACCACATGCCATCGCCCACACAGATGCACACACACGAGGCTGTTGCACAGTAAGCAGGAAGTTAAGTACCTTGTCGCCCTCTGAGAACACAGTGGCTTATGGATTACAGACACTTGGCCTAATAAGGCTCTGTGCAGTCTGTGCCAGGTGTAAAAGGCCTGGCACAGAGCCGCCAGTCCACATGATTGAACAAGCAGGACCGGTCACCTCCTGTTCTTCAGCACCTTCAGTATTAAGCCACAACCCGATAAGTGCCACCTGAGGACAAGCTGCAGAAGCATGCGTGGTAGATGTTCTCCATAGAAAGTACTAATTAGCAATAATACAACCTGATTTGAAAATTTCATGTTCTCTCTCTTACATTTAAACGTTCAATTTTTGAAACTTGTTGGAATTTGTTGCATCTACTAGTGAGGATTGCTGTTTGCAACCAGCTGAAATTAGATTTGATTCTGTGTTCATTGTTCAGGAGGTTTTTACCAGGAGCCGAATTATCTGCAGAGGTCTCTTCCTCTGAAATAAATGGATAAAGTGATTAAAACCGGTAAAAACCCTGAACAAAGCAATTTTATTTTAAAAATCTGTGTTTTTCTGACACTATTCTGCACATTTGGGGGTGACAACAGTAACAACATAATACAAGGAGTACAAAGGTCCCTATAGATGGGTGGGAGGGGCGGTGGATGGATCGAACAATAACAGTGTTTGCTTCCCGTCTGAATGTGATGTTTTTTTTCCGACATCTTACAATGGGTGTCTTTTGCTTAATCCCAGCCATTCATGCCAACATGTGCTTTTTGTTTACGTCCTGGCATTGGTTGCCATGTGCTTTTGTTGCTTAAACATAACCACGAGCAGTAGGATCCCACTATGTGCTTGTGTTGACATCACAGTAGCAGCAAACGTTAATAGCAGACAAAGAAGGATACGATACGTTGAGCATAACATGTAGACGCAGAAGTGAACTGCAAAGCGACAATATGTGATGACTTGGAATGAGAACTTGTTAGAATTACGTTATGTAGAGCAAGTATCCATTTTCGGCCTCTGAAAAACCATGGCAGCGATACATGGTGGACTTCATTGACAAGGACCAGCTCCATAGTAGATATAAACACTTTTTTTTTTAAACTAGCAAAAACATGATGATTTACATTTTCAGGTGATTATACACAAAAGAACAATTTCTGTCATTACATCCTTCTTAATCCCACACACTGGATCTTAAATGCACTCTGTGAACTCTGAGGTAGCTTATTACATTTAAAATGTCCAACATTTTTAACCCTTTGTCCTGCTCTCTTGACCTTTGACCTTATTAGTGCAGCAAAATTTCTGTAGCAGCCTCAGAGCCTCACTGGTGGGTGGGTGGAAATCATTTGTCTGACTTTTAGAAGATGGAAAACAAATCTGAATTCACCCTTGCAAAGTTGATGAAGAATGCATTTTTAATTTCCAGTTTAATACCGATCTTGGTTTTAGTGTTGGCTGACCTACACTGAACTCAGATTTGAGTCACATACTGAGTTTTTAGCTGCTTTTCTGCTGGCACGCCTGCATTGCCTCAGTGCAAAAAGACAGATAACAATGATTTAAGTGTCTGTTGAAGTCTCTCTGTCTGGACAAACGGCTCATCTACAGGGTCAGAGGTCATAAGATGCCTTCCTGATACTGAGTTTAGACATGCACTGATGTGGGAATCGAGGGACTTATCTTAAACATAAACACTTTGTAACTTTCCCTAAATTAAAACCAATAAACAGTCTTTATTATTGCATTCCATATTTGATACGAAATTATAACATTTCAGATGTTTAATCTGGTCTCATTATGCTAGATTTGTCTTCTCAGCATCTGATCCAGATTCAGTTTGGAACAACTTTCACATTTGTGCTTTCTTAATTAAATCTCTTTGTGATCAAAGCAAGGTCAGTTATTGAGTGTCCTTTGCTGTTTATTGTGGCCATGCTATTATTCTCTCTGGCCTTCCTCCTGCTGTCCGTCCTCTCATCACCTCCTCTGCACCACCTCAGATTCTTTCCACTTTAAACACACACACATGTTATTGACCCTGGTCCAGTGCCAGAACTTTGTTGCGCTCGGTGAGAAAATGTGCTGTAAGTGATGCCGTGATGTGATCTTTGAGTGTCAATAGACAAAATGCCATTGTCAATCACTGCTGACCTGGTTTCTGTGTCTCTGGTGTCCAAGGTGTCAATATTTATCTTTATGGAAATTCTCAGCAGCGGGCTCTACTGTAAGCTCGCACCCTGCTGTATAGACTTAGACCTTCACATGTGACTGGTTTGCACGTGCCTGTCTGAATGTGTGACCGGCTGTGCCACCCACACTGGAAACACTTTGCATAAACCCACTTGACTAATTAGCTCATATGGCACAGTTATGAATCACGATCAAAACTCGGTTGAAGATGTGTGAATCTGTTTAATGTATCGCGCAGATAGGGCAGTTCAGGTCAAGTATAATGTTAAAAGGAAAAAATGCTTAAAGTCCCCCTCCACTCAAAAAGGGTTTTTCTTATGTCTATGTCCCCTAAAATATGTGACCTTCTCCATACTGGATTTGTATTTTTTGACCAAAGTTCCAAAGCCTTGTCAGTCCAAAAAATGTCCGATTGAACTGTAAGCCCATTCCTGTGTGTGTGTGTGTGTGTGTGTGTGTGTGTGTGTGTGTGTGTGTGTGTGTGTGTGTGTGTGTGTGTGTGTGTGTGTTGTGTTATAACATGAATGTGTGTTATTCTCAGATTCACTCCTACATGCGAGCTGTGAATGACATCTACGACAAAGTGGACTTCGATGGAATCAAGCTGATCAACTTTAAAGTAAAATCCCTCCAGGTAAGATGCTCCTGCACTCAAACAATGACATGATTGTCCAAAATGTGAAAGTAAGGCACTTTCGATGCAGGTCCATTAATGCTGGCCTTCAAATATTTAATTTGATTTCACAAACATGTTATGACTTTGAGATAATTGGGTTTATGCAACAGTCTTAGATGGTGCCTTTAGCTATATCTTCTTCCAACAGTGACAATCAAATGCGGACAGACTCACAGCCTCAGAATGATCAGTGTGTCTGCTTGTCTCTCTCCAGGTGATGACAGAGGATGAAAAAAACAATCCCCTGAACCCTCTTTACATCGGGCCTGAGAAACTGCTGAGGCTGTATGCTGAGAGTAACTGGAACGACTTCTGTCTGGCCTATGTGCTCACTGACAGAGACTACAGCGGGACGCTGGGACTCGCCTTTGAGGGCAAGCCTGGTGAGTCACACTCACTGTGACACAAATACATGCACTCACACAAGAACCACACATACATTCAGGTGCTGCACTGATAAAAAATACTACTTATTATTTTGCTTGTAGGCCGATGCTGATAAAAGCCTAGTCTACATCTACACAGGTATATATAAAAACATAGCTACTTCTCTTTTGCCCTCACGTCCACATGCAAACTGCTTTTTAGGTCACAGAAAACTGACCTTTTGTAAAACTAAAAAACTGTGTTTTTACATTTTCATTGGGATAGAGCTTTGAGTGTGTTTTTTTTATATAAATACCTGTGTGGATTAGGCCGAAGAAAAAGCTGATACAATAAAACTATACGTTTCTCAACAATACTATGGTGAAGGTGTGGTTTAGGTTTAGGCACAAACACTACTTTGACATATATGTGATGTTTTGGCTTAAACACCTGCATTTGGTGGTACAAAAGCCACTGGAAAGCAGGGACGGGTCCGTGAAAAACACCCAGGTTTGGTGCAACAAACACTAGTGAAAATGCAGTGAAAAGTTACCATAAAACAATTATTGTTATTATTTGTTGGTCTCAAAAATTACTCTTCCATCCGCGATCCCCTCCACATCCCAATGACAAAGTCAGCTCAAATAGAAAAAAAATCTGCTTAGACTGCTTTAGAAACATTGATACATATGAAATGTACATATCTAACTTATCTGTGGTTTGCAGAAACGTAATATGCCGACATTTATTTCTGGCAACTGGGATGATTTTTTTCATTTACATAGTAAAGCTTTAATTTTACATTTTTATGTTCTTTGTCACAATATCTTGTGTCTGTTTATGTATAAATTATTTAAAAAAAAACTTCAGTAGCCTACACACACTGTAGGCCTGTGTATAGTAAGTAAGTAATCTCAAATATTTTCATTTGATATGGAGCAATTTAGCCATAAATTACATTGTAGTGTTAACATCATACACCTTGTGAAACACAGTAAATATATTATGGTCAGACATTAGATCATTTCAACAAACTTAAATCTACTAAAGAGCTTTAAGGGTGTTGAAACCGTAACCCCATAAACAAATGTGTGTAAGTGGGTTAAATTGCCTTAACCTAAAGCCTTCACCTAAAACTTAACATGAACCAAAGTCTTGTCAAAGTAATTGACTGTATCTTTAATGAAAGTCTTTTAAACTCCCAAAAGCACAACTAGAAAGGCTTAATTGTTATTTAATGGAATACATTGAACAGATCTATGATCTAATTGTAGCCTTTGGACGGACGAAACCAATTTGAGAGTTTGCAAGCACATGCTGAAGCGAAACGTAAAACAAATATGAGTCTGCCCGTGTTGAAAAGTATGAGACCTGGAAAGTGAAATAATGTTTTGCTGCTCTGCCTCACCGTGTGAATCTCTGCATGAATCTCTGTTGACCTGTCAGAGCGCTGCGCCTTCTCTGGCTCCCAGCGCTCACTGGCTTTCATTTGACACACACTCGCCAGAGGTCACATTTACCACTCCTACATACACTCAAAGTTTCCAGATCAGCGTGAAATATGTAACCCGAAATTGAGGTGAATCAGGGGTAAAAGGCTTTTTTTCACCGAAGACATTTCGACATGTCATAGTAGGATCATCACAGGTATGTATGATAATATTAAGGATGGCTGAAATCCATTAAGCTGCTTTGATCTCAGTATCTTGCTTGTCTCACTGTCACTCTCCCATTGGAGAAATTACAACAGAGCCATCGTTAATATCATTGGTAACGCCTGTGCATTTTCTACAATAACAGGTCAAATTGTTTGCTGTGAAAAAGGCCTATGGATTGTCTAGAATCAGCCTGAATTCAGCTGCACTGACATTGATATAACAAAAAAACTTGTAGAAAAGTAAAACTCAACGTGTAAAAAGTGGCATTGCAGGAAGTGCAGCAAAAAACATGCAAGTCTCCTTCAGTTTTTCGAAATCAATTTTGTTGTGGCACATGGAGTGCAGGAATTATTCAGGTCCCGTTTCAGGCCTTTTATATAAGCATTGTTTTGAAAGAGTCCAAATGCAAAACGTGAGTGAATTCCTCAACTAACAATCCCCAGCAATTTGCATAAGAAAGTGCCTTACCCTCTGGTGTTTGAACCTGACTTTATTTCATGTTTTGTTCTGGATATTTATGCAAATCAGTGTATATTTACTTAGATAATGCATAATGGGGAAAGTGTGATTGTGGTATTTACTAGTTAAAATGTTTTACCGATTCAGTTGTAGTATCGCTTTTTGGATCCTTAAGATTTTAAACATTCAGTCCTAACTTCACAAGCTTTTCATCGACTTACATTTCATTTTTAGGACATTTTATTCGATGACCTACATACACACATTCACTACAAAATAACAACAATCAGCCTCTAAGGTCTGGTGACTCTGAGTGTGTGTGTGCGTGTGCGTGTGCGTGAGTGTGGTGTTATTGTTTTGGTGGAGGAAGTTGGACACGTATGTCGTGAATTGTTTTGGTGGGAGGTTCTTCCTGCTTGTCTCTATGACTTTCACTCAGACGCAGCTTTTGATTGGCTAAACGGAGGGGTGTGAGAGCAGACCACCACAATGACATGTGATTAGGGAGCAATGAACCTTTGACACACACACACACACACACAAACACACACACACAGGACACACAAACCACTCCCAGACGTCTTAGCGAGCATTGCTGACTGCATTCCACGGCTTGATCGCCATGGTGACATCTCACGTGAGGCACACATACACAAACACACACACACACACATTGTGGATAATGGCGGTGACATTTCAGTATCATGTGACTGCCCTAAGGAATGAGCAGAGTATTAAACGTGGATAATGTTTGACCTCCAGAAACAGATACAACCTCAGCGTCGCCACCCACTTCCACCACTTTATTACTGGTCTTGGGAAATAGAAGGCCCATTAACCACGCGACCATAAACTCAAAGACACCAACGCCACTACAGCTACAGCGGTATGTGCACCCTGCAACACACATATGTGCACACAACCGCCATCAATCACTTGGACTTCCTCCTCCAACCTCTCCAAGTTGTGTGTTCATACGTCAGTGGGGGTCGGGGGTTGGGGCTGAAACATCTCGTGCCACTTGAGCTTTCTCACCGGTAACATTCCAGCTTCTCCTGAAACTAATTGAGGAACAAATAGTAATTTTCCACACAATATGTTGGGTATTTTCAGTGTTTCTTTTTTAGTTTGCTGGCAGCCGTGTGGTAGTATGATTATCCTTTTGGGAGCACCCATTCATAAAGACTAAAATAACAAAGTTACCATAAATATATATCCTGGAATTGTTGGTTTTTAATTAACCTTTAAACCTCCACAGTTGTGCCCATCGGACAATACTTCTTTGTCTTTGACTGAGTGCACAAAGTTACATAAACAAATAATGGATGTTTGGATCGATGAAAGTCTCTTCCTCTGAGCGATAATACTACTTTCATTGTAAATTACAGGCAGCTGAAACCTAAAAATATGAAGTCTCTCTACGCTTACAATCCAATACATTAAAGCTACTGTCACTTTAATGAATTTGATATTTGCTGATCTGAGAAACGCATTCTACTCATTTATCTAATGGTCTTACTGCAGGTGGACAAAAACAACCAATCAGAGCTGAGGAGTCTCTAACACAACTGTAAATGTAGCTGCATTACCTGTTTCTCACCTTAAAATGTTTTGAGAAACATATTTTAGTGTACTGTTTAGCTGTAAAATAAGTAAATTAGTGGCCTGGCTGCCATGATGGATACAGTTTGACAGTGTAACAAGCACCGCCCAGCAGCTGTGCCAACCTTCTCATTTACAGCTAAACAGTACAATAAAAAAAATGTTTGATCAGCACTGTCTAGTTTGACAGTGTGACTGCAGTTCATGAGCAGTGATTGACATGATTTTGCTGCGTTAGAGACTCTTATTGGTTGTTTTTGGTGAGCCCTTCTAGCAAATGCTATGAGAAGCAGTAGGAAGAGGAGAGTGATTTTTTTTCTTCATGGACTATCTGTCTCATGTATTTCTTTTGGAAAATAGTGACAGTCTCAGCAAATATGACACAAAGTTATTTTCATAAAAGTTACCAATTGTCTTTTAAATTTTGAGGATTATTTGTCATCTGTTTCAGACGCAATAACATAATGAGAGTAAAACACATTTGATTGTGACAGATTAAACAATTAAGTCAAATAAAAACAGTCGATTGAAATTAGTAAATCAAATTTGTGCACTATACTGTACATTTGTTTCTTATTTTTGGAGGATGAGTTTTGATGTACAAGCTGGTGACTGTTTCTTGGTCAGTGCCTGTGATTTTTCCCCATTGTTCTGATTCAATGTGTACTGTCCGATCAACCTAGTTTCTTGTGGAGAGTGCAGAAAATTTTATCACAACTGTTATCAGCATTAGTAAAAACACCCAAAATAAGTCCCAGGTTGAATAAAATCTGTAATGCATTCCAGTCTTTTGTCTTCAAGCAACAAAAAGGTCACATTGTTCTCACAACACTGTGAATAAATCCTATTCAGATTTGCAATGTGCAGGTCAATGAACTCTGGAGACAAATAGAGCAGTGACAGGAAGTTACCAGAGGCAGTCACATTATTTTACTGTACTTTTGGTAGACATCCAGGGTACATCCCCTTTTCTGAGAACTTCAGTCGATGTTTTTGGCGGTCATATCACCTGCTGTGTCTGTTTTTCTTCTTAAAGGTTTTTTTTGGGAAACATGGAATCCCCCTGCTTGTTTATCCAAGGAAAGACTGCCCATTTACTATTGTGATTGCTCGTATTTAACCGTGTGAAAGTGTGTGTGTGAGTCTGTGTTTGACTGTGATGTTCATTGATACTTTATGACCAAATATCTCTTGAAGAAGGTGTCACAGTGTGTATGTTTCCTCCTGGTGCTGAGTGTTTGCATTATGTGTAAGTTTTCTGGAGGCTTGCTTGTTTCTCGGGACTGTGTTTGTAAAGTGAACTAATAATAGGAGTCTTTCACTGCGACTCCTTTCTGTGGCGAAGACGGGAGAGGTTGGAGGAGGGGACAAATTTGCAGCCCCTCTCTGCTCACGCTGCCAGAAACCACAGCTCAGTCTTCCAAAGGAAGCTCTTTCTAGGAAACCCAGCTCCTTGAATAGCCCACAAGGGGAGGCCATTTTAGGTCAAAAGCTGGGAATGTGGGAGAAATGCATCCAGAATACTTGATTAACACGGCCAAGGGGGTCTTTTCTGACAAGTTTTGGATATGAAACCGATCTCTTTTTGCAGAGCATAAATAATAATGACATTTCTTCACATTTTCCCACAGATTTTCCTCCAAAGCTTCTCTTTTCTGGCAAAAGCCATCATGTGATATCAAACACAAAGGGATAAAATAGTCTCAGGTTACTGTATTGTAACTAGCAGTTTCCTTCACCTGACATATGATGGTAGTGTAACAGCCTTGCCTTTGCCCCTCACCCCTACAGTACCCTCATTGTTTCTACACCTGCACAGATAAAGGGGCACTTTTGTTTTTGTTTTTCAACCTCCAACCGTCCCTCACTGTTCCTGTACGTCACTTTACACCCACTGTGTAAGAATAACATGCTAGTGGAGATCCGGATGCCCACAACGGGCTCCCACAGTCCTCAATGACACACTGTGAACTCACATTTCTCTGAAACAGGCATTGAATATCTTAAACAGACATACAGCTCACGAGCCTTGCCCCTCAAAATGGTATAGGCAATATTGTGTAAGAGGTGTTACATAAAATTCACGTGACTGCATGGGAATTGCTGAGACCTCCAACCCAAAGCGCACATGGGTATAGGCACAAATGTAAGGAGCCAATGAAGAGAGAGGATGAACACATGGAGGTTACTCCCACGGCAGCTGATTGAAAGACTTGTTGATGGCAATAGGTGCTGAGAAAATGAAGACGGATGAGGAAGAGCATGAATAGAGTTTGTTGTGGATACTGTTAGATATAGTTTGTTATTGGGCTTAGAGGTACAGTTGCTTAGCATCTTCCAAGGTTCAGTATTTTGTCGATTTTTGGAATATAGTTGTACAATGAGAGGTATCTACTCTGTTTAAAGGAAACTTCATCTACTTCTTGTTTAATTTGTGAAAATAACTTTTTGTTTGTCTCGCGTGTCTCCATGTCGAGCAAAGAATCCGAAAACTGAGAAAATTCTTGATGAATTTAAGTAATCAGCAACCACGTTAATAAATGAAAAACTATATTGAAACATCTGTTAACAAATGATCACACAACACGTACAGCATCATCTAAGACTCATTTAACCAGTCGTATGCTCAGTAATTCCCAAACAGACAGCCGTGTCTAACAGGGAACTAAAAGTGAAACTAATCATTTTACCTCACTGAACACAGGAGCAGCTGGTCTACAGCTGCTTTGATCATTTAGTTTGTTTGTGTTGTTATTCACCTTTGATGAACCCAAACTAACCCTCTAAAACACAAAAGTCTCACAATAACACAAATAAACTAACTGTTCAAAGCAGCAGAAGATAAGCAACTCTTATTTTTAAGCGAGGTAAAATGAATGTTTTTGTCAACGGAGTCGGCCTTGAGCATGTGAGTGGATAAATGAGATTTGGATTATACCGCACAAATTGTGTGAGAGTTTGCAAAGAGATAGTTTTGCTGTTGTTGAATGTGGCCCCCTATGACTTTAATTCTTCAAGACGACTTCTCAGTTTTTTGATTCTTCATTCACTATTGAGGCAAAAGAGAAAAACAAAGATTCTTCACAAATATCATCATAAAACTGGGCTGAGTAATTATTATACAAATTATCATTTGGGTAGTGAAGTATTAAGTCTGAGATATTATGAATTTAAGGAGTGGTCTCGCCAAACTTTCTGAGGCCAAGTCTGACCACTTTACTCAAATCCATGAGCAGTCTCTCAGAGAAACCTTATCATAGGTGCTCAGCTTGACCAATCAGGCTGGTTTCTGTAAAACCAGTCCTCTGGCTGGCCAGCTGAAAGCTGATGTCACAACCAAGCCATCCATCCATGTGAATGTGTCCAGCTGTTTGTGATTGTGGGAATGGCTTTCAGGGACATTACGTAAACCCAAAGGCAGGTGGAGATTATTGGGGGCCAAATGGCTCTGCAGGCTTTGATGTAAAACTAGAGGAGCTAAGCAGGTCTGTCGGTCTGTCTGTCTGCACCTCCCTGACCTGGGGCCTCTGAGATCGATAACGCTTCAGTAGCAAAGCATTGTTGGTTTAAGGTATTTCCAGTAGCGCAAGGTCACTTATGTAAGTATACTGTAGAGCAAAGTGACAAGAAGGTATGCTTTCATTAGTTCTGTGAAATCTGAAGTATTAACAGAGTTGGAATAATAGTTCATGAGGTCTCAAATTTATCAAAACCTTAATCTTCCATCTTCTTGCAGCACAATGCCTATTCTTAACTAAGTAAAATACTTAAACCACATATTGTGAATAGTAAAGAAGTAAAGAAACAACAGAAGACAATCATTTATGCTACATGACCAGAGTGGAGATTCAACTCCATGTTTATCCTCTCATCTGTGTGCACTTCAGGTAACGCAGGAGGAATATGTTCAAAGCAGATCAACCTTCAAAAGGGCGGGACCATCACCAAGAACACCGGCCTGGTCACAATTCAGAACTACGGACATTACATACCTGCTCCACAAGTCCAACTGACCTTCGCTCATGAGCTCGGTCACAGCCTGGGATCTCCGGTCAGTCACCATCACAGAGTTTACGAAATACTAAATATGTACTAAAAATGTAAAGGGGGGGGCTATATACTTGTGTTTTCCTCCTGTAGTAGCTCTCTTTGGGGTGCATGTGGCTTACAGTCTGTCCTCAGCAATGTGCCCAGGAACACCCTGAACATCGCAAAATAAGATGATAAACTAAAAATCATTGGAATCACTCCAGCTGTGATAAATCTGCAATTTAAAGCAAATGTCTGCCAGGTGCATAAAGTGGGGGAGCCAATAGCTCCCTTCCTACTTCCTTTACCACAACTTCGGTACATGCTGCTCGGACCACGCCAGTCTTCAAACTCAACCTTCATTTGATCTCTTCTGCACACCTGTAAAGTTTCAGGACTGCATCTTTCTCAACTGTGACATTATCACATTGACAAAATCTGTTATTGATCCAATCTCAAAATTATTTTGCTTTTATTAGTATTTATCTGTCATTTAGTGTTATATTGTTGATATTGGGTTAGATTTTATTTATTGTATGAAGGAGTAAGGCCTTCATGAATTGGTTATTAGTGTTTTATATTTATATATTTAAGTATACATTACACTGTTAAAAAGTAATATATTGTTCAATTTCAACTACAAATTCATCTTTGGAAAAACAAAAGCCATTATATAACGGCGTCAGCTGATGTTTTTTGAAGTATTAATTCCATCACCATTTAGGCACCGGCACCATTATAAAAGTATACATTTAGCACTGGTATCTGAAAAAAACTTGTAATCTTCTATCTTATCCTAGTATACAGATGTACAGTCTTATCAACACCTGGCAAACCGCTTCTGTGGTGGTTCCTACTAAAATTGGTATCACCTGGACCACATTTTGCCATGATTACACACAGAATCACAAGGTGAAAACAATTACAGTCGCACAACGTTGTTGCAGATGATATGAAGAAATTCCCAGCCAGAATACTTTTGTATGAGTCTATATTTGTTTTTGAGGGAAATATTGCATAGTATATCTTTGAGGATAGTATTTGTACCCTGCATTCATATAATTTTCATATAATATTTCAAACTAAAATTCTGCCGCCTACATAATAAAAGTCACCAACTTCAACAAAAACATGGCAAAGTCATACATTCAAGCACATATTAGGGTGTATTGTTAGTTTAGGGTGACAAATGTTGACAGTTGCTGTCCAAAATCACAGAAATTGCAAAACATGAAGTCTGATTTAGGGTGGATTTTTCCTTTAAAATAATATTCTTTAGTATAGTAATTGATAAAAAGCCAAACTGTTGTTCTGGTGTGGATGTTTTAGCAGACATTTAACTTTCAATAGCAGGATATTTACAAGTTTGATTCATGATATTACCTACGGGTGCATTGCAAAGTGCTCCGGTTGCAAAATCCTGTGAAAGCTCGCTAAATCAGAGTTACTGAATGTAGCCATCGTTAACGTTATTAGTTACACCTGTGATTTCCTCCCATAACATGTCAGAATGTCTCCTGTTTGTCTAAATGGACCAAGCATTCTCCACTGTGCTTTTGTTGAGTATTTTGGATGTTTGTTCAACTTAACCAGTTTTATCTTGAAACCCTTTTTGGTGCCCCAGTGAACCGGACACTAACATAATACCACGTGGGTTGTGTACTGAATGATAATTAAACATGACCATTCCCTGTGATTCAAAATTTGGACTTACCTCAGATATTCTCACAGGGCATACATGGCTGTTTGCATCGCACCGGAACAAATTGCGAGTGAATGATTCACTTATGTGGGCATTAGAGACCTTGGCCTGTATTGACTGGTTTGATTCACAGACTGTTGGCTCAGCCTCACTGGATAATCTGAAATAAGAGAACAGCAGGATTTCTCTCTCTACAGATAATCTCTTTTTATTTTCATTTACATCCTACTCCATATAAATACACACATATATGCTCCTCTCTCCATGTGTGAGGGCCACTAACACCTGCAACCTTTCCCCCACTGCCCAAAATGCCGACAGTGCTCCTCCGTCTTTTTTCACCCTGCCCTCTGTTATTCACACTTCCACAGACCAAAGAGTCCTCTGAGGCGCTCCTGAGCTGATTAGTTCTGCTGTCTCAGACCCTGCATGCTTTTTATGAGTTAAACTATCGGAAGAGCGCAGTGTCCAGGCTCCAGTGACAGCCATGTCTTATTGTTTCCAGATCAGACAAGCTGGATGAAGCACATGAGTTAGATCTGAGCACAGGCCCACCTGAGATTTGTAGCAAGGCACGGTGGAGGATAGAGAGGTGTGGGCTGTGATGCAGAGAGAATTTTGGGTAAAGAGCTGGTTTGACCTTTGGCCTACTTCCCTTGAAAGTAAACATGCATACACTGGCTTTTAGAAATATGTGCTATATATCAATTTGCTGCTCAAGAGAAAGATCAATTATATAGTAAATGCTGCAACAGATGATTATTATTATTATCAAATAGTTCAAATAGTTCAAATCTGCTGGTTATTTTCTGGATTAATCGTTTGGTCTATAAGATGTCAGAAAATAGTGAGAAATGTTTCTTTAAGTTCAAAGTGGTGTCTTCAAATGTCTTTTGTTGGTCCAAAACTCGAAAATGTTCAGTTTATTATGATACAAGCAGGAAATCACCATATGTGAGTGGCAGACAATCAGTTTTTACCTTTTTGCATGAAAATTTACTTTAACGATAAATTAAATATCAAAATAGATGGTAACTGTGTCTGTCCACTTGTTGAGTTGACTAAGCTGTGGTTGTAAATAGGAAATGCATTATTTCTTCTTTTGTGCTCTTGCTCCTGGGTTTATATATTGTTCTTAATTTCTTAATTAATTAATTCCTCTATACTCAAATACTGAAACTGCTGTAAAATGTCCTAATGTATCCCTAAAAGCACTACAGTATTTTATATTTCTGACTCTGATTAAATTAGGGCAGTGACCACTGTTTTTTTTTTTTTAATTTATCAATACAAAAATCATTTTTGGATTAAATTAAATAATAGGTAGCTGAAATAATCGTAAAAAGTTTTGGCTATAAAATGTAAGAAAATAGAGAAGATTTAGATTAATTTCCCACTTTTAAATGTTCGACCAATATTCAGTTTTAAATTGTAAAGGACAAACAAAAGACGAAAGTTCTTACATTGTTGTAACTAGAACCTGATAATGTCTGGCTTAAAAGAAACGTGAAACAGTTAATCATTTATCAAAATAGTTGCCACAAGATTATTAGACGTCTTTTAACTTGTTTTGCATTGAGATTGAGATGCTTTGCAGATCCAACATTTGTGCATTTTCTTGATGGGTTGTTTATCTTAAAACTGTATCTAGGTTATGCCTTAGGTAACAGCATCTGTAAAACCACTACAGGTGTCAAAGAAGTAAACAGGAAAGGCAGGAAATCTGCAAACTGGCGCAGGACAGTACTGATCTATACCCACACTTGGCTTTTGTTATTGCTTTCCACTGCTCTTGTTATTGTTAATTACTGCAGCAGTAAATGTAAAATCCTTTGTGAAACCATATAATGCCAACAAAAAACAATTAAAACAAAAATAAATGTACTATTTGTGTAACAGCACCAACATGTGCTGTGACACTGTTAACCCCAGAGCTGCAGATACTGACAGATAAAGTGAATACATTAAAATTACATTTATTAAATTAATCAAAGACAGATGCAGAAATACCCACATCAAAAACATGTTTCCTCCATATGTGTTTACATCAATTTATGCCTGTCTCATGGTCTCTTAATTCACCAGTGAGTCTGACATCCGGAAAACAAGAGTTCCAGAAAATGTTTGACAAATATCTGACCAAAGTGCTCTGTTTTGCTCTCTGTGTCCCACATGTGGAACGCGACATTCCTCTGCTGTTTCATGGCCATCAGATTCCAGGGAAATCTTTTGACTGCAAAAAGGACATGTTCTTTATTTAAAAATATAACAAAGATAACTCTAAAGACACAGAAAAAATGTCTTTTTGCACATTCAGAAAGGGCCTAAAATAATTGCACATGGGCTTCACAAAAAACACTTTTACTGCCTGCGATGATTAGCTGTGACAAGGTTGGAAACAAATGGCTTCAGCTTTGTTAGATCATCATGCTGTTCCTCTCCACGGTGCTTTTCAAAGGAAATGTCCAAATAACAACTAATTCCATGTTCCCAGTGTGTTGATACACATTATATCCAGAAAAACAAATAATTTAGAAGTTATTTCCGCTTGTTCCAGCACGATGATGGCTCGAACTGTGGAAACCTCGGCTCCAGGGGTGGTAAAGGCAGGTATCTGATGTACCCTGAAGCTACAGGTGACTTGCGTGAAAACAACGACAAGTTCTCGCCCTGCAGTATCGAACACATCAGCAGGATCCTGAAGCTGAAGAAGGATGACTGCTTTGTGGGTGAGGGAGATCAGATCAAACAGCTGCATGCTGCGTGCAGAGCCGCTGGCCAAATATTTACACTGTGCATTTGTCACAGTAAATAATTCTACATTGTGTGTGTGTGTGTGTTTACTGGTGCGTGTTTATCTGCATGTCTGTTTTTTATGGTCAGTCAGTGATCAGCCCATCTGTGGAAATCTGATTGTCGAGGATGGTGAGGAGTGTGATGTCGGTCAAAACGACTCAGATCTCTGCTGCTTCAGCGCCAAACAGGCTGCAGGACTCCAGTGTCGCCTCAAGCCTGGTAAAGTCTGCAGGTACACAGAACATCAGAGTGAGCATGAAACCTTCAAAACGGAAATTTACACACTTTATGTTTTAGGATAATATGTTGCATGTAACATTTATAGTATATTAGCAATGTTTTTAGTTTTCTAGGCTTTTGAGGTTAAAATTAATTTCCCATTTTCATCACTTTTGATTAAAGCAGCTCACTGCATTTATCTAAACTATTATGTTGATGTTCTATTTTCTTAATGTGTCTTTGTGTTGTTGGAGTCTGTTCTCATTATGATCTCGTCAAATAGTGCTGCTGTTGTAGTGCTTTCGGTATAAGGCCCCAATGCCAAAAGCAACCTTTTGCACCTGCATGACACATTGCTGGATGGCGTCAACCGAAAACACGACTGGACCACACCAGTTGCTTTGTTACTATAGGCCAGTGGACAGCCAAACGGGACTTGCTGCTGCAGCATGACATGAAGACGGGTTTGGTCACTGAAGAATGTGGTCAAACGAAACCTGTAGTGTCCGTATGGATACGCCGCAGAATGGTGTCAGGTCGAAATGCCACCAGTAACGATATAATATAAGGAGTATGAGGGGGCCTATGGGGCAGGTAGGAGAGGCAGTGGATGGGTACAACAAATCCTGGACTTTCATGTGAGAGTCCTTCCAACACCTAATCTTAATCGTGCCAGCATGTGTTTGTTGACGTCCCAGCATTGGTTGCCATGTGCTGTTGCCTTAACATAACCATGTGCCACATAATCCCACCATGTGTTTGTGTTGACATCAAAGTAGTAGAATCCCAGAACATAAACAGCAGACACAGAAGGATACCTAGAGTAATACGTAGATGCAAAGTGGCTCCATGTGACGACTTGGGATGAGAACGTGTTGGTTGTTTATATGTCGACTATTTGTGTATGATGTTTTCATTCAGTCCGAGTCAGGGCCTGTGCTGCGCTCAGGACTGTGGGTTTAAGCCTGTGGGTCAGAGCTGTGATGAGGAGACAGACTGTCAGAAAGAGGCCGTGTGTTCGGGCCTCTCCCCGTTCTGCCCACAGCCAAGCGCCAAGGAAAACCTTACTGTCTGCAGTCAGGGCACGCGTGTCTGCCTGAACGGGGTGAGGCAGCCACATCCACCACATCACCATGTTACT
Source organism: Plectropomus leopardus (assembly GCF_008729295.1). Classification (NCBI taxonomy): domain Eukaryota; kingdom Metazoa; phylum Chordata; class Actinopteri; order Perciformes; family Serranidae; genus Plectropomus; species Plectropomus leopardus. The sequence goes on from NC_056465.1 coordinate 24,283,816, forward strand.
CAACTAGCTTACCCAAAAAACCAAAAGTGTTCAGCGATGGCAAAACTGGTCCAGAGGAAAAAATATTATCTATGTTGAGTTTAAAGGTTTAGTTAAAATTTAATTTTTTTGAATACTGAGAAACTTTTGCATAAATACAATCTTAAAGTTAAAGGAGTAGTCTATTCACAGAATATCATTTATCATGATATTGTGAAACAGATTCAGTGTCACGTGAAGCGCTTCCTGTTTTTATATCAGCAACATGACGTGGAAAACCTTCTGGATTCAATCAAATGTCCGCTAAATGTGCCCACGTTCCTCTTTATTTGTAAACAAATGTACTATTACAACACAGGATTACTAAGAAAAGATCCATGTTACTACGAGGCAATAATTTCAGACTAACTAAAAGCCTTGAACAGATTCCCATCGTCATGAAACGTCCTGTGATGATACACTGTCCTCTCAGCAGGAGAGGCGAGGAATTTATTCCAGCTGTGTGTTTTTCAAGATTTATGACTCTCCAGAGGTGCTAACTTTGTTAACCTCTGATGATCTCAGGAACATAACAAGTGGAAAAGAGGGATGTGGTAATGTTATAATCCAAGAAAACCTGCTCCAAAAATGAAGGTGGGGTTTTCATTAGAGCGTTCAATTTAATCATAAATTTTTTCAGTTGACTCACTTTCGGCTAAAGGCTCAAATCTTTCTAAGAATCAAGTTAACAGAAAACAGGAAAAGTGATGCACCCTGCACAAATAAATCGAGTTCAGACTAAAGTTTGGTTCAGTTTTCACAACACTTCAAACTCCAAATTTATGTCAGCCTTAAATGTGGAAAAACCTTACACATGGAGCAAAAAACTCACATTACAAAGTGTTGGCCACAGATTAACCTGTTCTAAGTAAATAAATCTATTAATCTATTAATCTTTTAATTCATTTTGTGTAACTTCAGCTCTATAAACAAGATATCTCCTTTATCTGTTGCCAAATGTATTGTGCAATATGTTAGCAAAATGCAAAATTAGCAAACATGGATATAGGGCCGTAAGCAAAGGGAAGTCTTATATTTGTGAGACCTTTTTTCTAATTAATGTCTTAGGGCTCATTTATACTCCCTTTACATACAAAAATAGATATGTCCATTTCAAACGTTGTAAATGTCACAGCCTAAAAACCTCCATGCATCCTTTAGACACATCATGGCACAGTCAAACAAAATACATTCATTCAATACAAAATACATTTGACAAATTAAAGATTGACTCAGTATTTACAGTGTGGAGTATGGAAGTCAGTTGTGTCAGTAGTGTATGTGATGCATGAATAGAAAATGTATGCCAGTGTTGTAGAGGTGTATAAAAGCAAAAACACATAACTAAAGCAACATAACCAAAGCAAAGTAGAGAGTCAGCCACAGACCGAGCTACCAGCTGCACAAGACCTTAAACACCATCAGGTGTTACCTGTTTGCCTAACGATCACCTGCCTGCAGAGAGAGAGCACAGACAGATAAATCACCCCTTCAGACAGCGTCCCACTGTGACCAACAAACTCTTAAACCAAATACTAATCACAAGTCAGAAATAGGAAATAAACAAAAAAGTAAACATATAAGTTTGATCCTGCCCTTGGACAACAACTTACCACACCCATCCTCAGCAACCTGACACCTGAGGAGCAAATAAAAAAAGTGACGACGCAAAAACAATTCATAAAGGCAGAATTACAAGCAATTTACGAAGCAAACAGAAAGCAACTGGATGGAAAAAAAGACTTTCTGCAGTAGTTGAACAGTGAGGCTTTAGTAGATAAGTGACAGGTCGCATAACAGATGAGAGATTAAACTTGAGGGTAATCAAGTTGGGATGGTGCAGATACAAAGAGTGAAATATGCAAGGACTAAAATAACAAAAGCAAAAAAGAAAGCAAATATACAACAAACACATATAAAATATTCTAAATAGGAAACTAGCTATCAGTTTTAGCTGGCACCAAACATTAATATGACATGAAAGATGTTGGACTCTTCTGCTGGACAGAAGTTAAAGTAAAGGTGGATTGAAAATCAGATATTTTAAACAATATTTTAAATATCTAAGGACAGTAGGCTTTAAAGTTGTCTGTACTTTAACATTTTGCAGACGATGGGTCATCTTCTCCACACAACCAAATGTTATTTTTCTATGTCAAGATGACTCCAGCATTAGACATTTGAAAGATGGTGAATTTTGGTAATTTAACAACACAACTTGTGTCATCTGTCTGATCACCGGATGTCACAACCTAAATTCAACCAAATGTCAACATCTAACAACACTGGTGGCCAGCTGAGAGTAAAGTGCAAATAAGGTGCAATCCAATATATACAAAAACAGTTTAACAGTATGGATGATGAGCAAAGTGTGGTTGCTTATGGATATTTTGTGGCATCAGAACTGATGCAGCTGATCTGAGAGTTTGAGTACATGGTTCATACAGAATGTTCCAGATTATGCCCTTAATGTTACACTATAGCACATTATGTCCTGTGAGTCAGCTGTGAGGGGATATAAGATACAGTGAGTTGTGTAATCCACCAGAGAGAGCATAAAATCCGTACTGAAATGTGTCTTTATTATATTGTGTGTGTTAATAGGCATCCTGTGTTGCATAACTATTGATTTTATGTCATCCAGAAGTGGAAAGGAATGAATGCCTGGAACTAGACACAACATACTTTATACTTTTACCTTTATTAGCTTTTATTTATTTATTTTTTTCAATATTTTGGGGGGCTTAAGCGTAACTCAGGTTTATCCAGAATTTGGGATGTCAAAATGAGCAAAATCTTCTTCTTAATGACACTAACTCTCTGCAGGCCTGTGTCGAGTCCGTGTGTATGAAGCACAGCCTGCAGCAGTGCGACTGTCCGGGAGACTCAATGAAGGAGAAATGCCACATGTGCTGCCAGCAGCCGGGTAACTACAGGCCGATGTGTCCTCACCACTGAGGAATGTGTTTATGCTTTTTGTCCAAACATGTCACCCTGTGTCAATTTGTACAATCATGTAAGCACTTTGTACTTAGATGATTGTTTTCCATGAGACACCATCTGATACAACGGTCTGTACACAAAGTGAGACATGAGGTGTTTTCTTAATCACGTTTGGCAGGCTTCTCCCCGATGCTTTGTTTTTTTGTTTTCTATGTTTTTAAGTCGTTTCATTTCTCAAATTCCTTTTCTTTTTGTTTGTAGAAAAATGATACTGCTAAAGTGTTCAAATTAAACATATAGTGACTTTAAGCAGATATATGATATGTATTAGAGTATATCTAATGTGTTTTTCTATGTGTCAATGGCAGATAAGCCTGAGACGTGTGCCAGCACCACCTCCTCCGTGCTGTCCCATTTCTTCCAGAAGAAGGTGTTGCCGCTGGTCGGCGGGGCTCCGTGTTCAGGGAACCGAGGTTACTGCGACAAATTCCAAGTGTGTCGTCTGCTGGATGCCGACGGCCCCATAGCAAGACTGAAAAACTCCTTTCTTAATTTGGATGACTACGATGACATAGCAGAGTGGATGAAGGTGAGGGCTTCCTGTCATTTGTTCAATGATCACACATACATAAGACACAGTATATGAAAAAGATGGAGGATGTCAGTTGGCAGGTTTCCATGAACCGTCTAATTGCGCAAATTGAAATTGGGAATATAAAATACTCCTAATGGAAAGATGTCAATTTGGAATAAACTCCCATTTATTGCAAAAAAATATTTCCACTCGGTTGAGGTGGTAATTCAGGCCATTCGAAAACTGCAATAGAAACATTTCTTTCACTTTTATAGGTAGGAACTGACTCGCTCACGCATGATGCAGCAGGCACTACAAGAGGTGTTATTGCATCACATAACTCTTCAACAGTTGAGCGTATCATCCTGACCTTTTGAATCCACAACTCCCTCTGTGACTATATCACCTCCCAGAAATCCCTCATGTGGCCGTTCCCCAAGACAAGGGGCTTCCCTTTACATTATTACTTGCATAACACGCCTACGTAGCCTTTAACTGGAAATAATTACCACTAGTGTGGTGGCTGCAATAGAAATAACCTACTAATGATTTGAACATCCATTGCCATGCCTCCTGGAATATTATCATGAGAGGAGAAGTCGCATAACATCACTCAATGAAAACTCAGTCATCTCGCAACTGTGATTTATCGACATTTCAAAAATAGTGCTTACATTTTGCACAAATCTGTAAAGGTGAAGAACAGCTAATGCCAAAATAAGCCCAACATTCCTAACAACAATGGATCAAATTGTTCATAGTGATGAACTGAGAACTGTCACCTAAATCTGCACCTCCACACTGCTTCATAATGCTACACAGCTCATTGTTTAGCGGTCCGCATCCAATGTTTTGGTTCATTGTTACCGCTCTCACAGCAATGTTTTCAGCCTCTGGACACCATATGTTCAGCACGGAGCAACAGACCGACAAAGTTAGTGTCTAGCTTGGAAGACAGAGCCACATATTACCTTCAGAAGTTTGTAGAGACCAAAAAAATGCCTACTCTCTCTGTGAACACATCTTAATGAATGAAAAGCTGAATTTGTAAGCAATGAAACGCACCATTACTCAGTGGGATGCACTGCTTCAGTCTTAACTTGGCCTTATATGATTAGTAGCTCATGGTAGCTGATGTTAGTAAACTTTAGATATTTATGCCGTTTAATTATACTCAAAACCTGTGCACATAAAAACCAGGTGCATGCATGTGATGCCAGCATACAGAGCAGTATCCATATCCTCCCAAGAAACAGCCGGAAGGCAGCGGGCACATCCACATGCAATGAGCAGGGGTGGTTGTCTATCTTAATGTACAGTCTATGCTCTCAATGTGCTTGCAACTGCTCTGCAGCGGTACATCAGCCACTGCCTCCTCCATCCCCACTTCAACCTGACAAGCGAGCGAATGTTGCAAAGTTGCAAGTGCATAGGAAAGGTCAAGGGTCATCATTTGTGTATGTTAAATTGAAATGCTCCTTCACAAGGATGCTATTGTGCGTGTGTATACTGTTCTGTGTATCTCATGCAGGCGCCTGGTTTTGAGACTGAGACCCATTTCACACAGTGCGCATCAGGAGCATGGGACGTCAGCCTCGCCGAGCTGCAGCGTGTTTCATGCGGGTGGTGTTCACACATGCAGCGTTGTTGCAACGTCACTGCTGCGTCACTGCCCGCAGCTATTAGTACTGTCTGTATCTGCTGACAAATGTGTGCGACGTGTGTAAAAAATCGTTTAACAACCATTTCTTTAGATGTGCTACAGCTGAGGCGCGCCTGACAAGCGCTGCTCGGGCGGGCTGTGTAAATGCTCTAGCTTGATAACATGGGCACCGACATAAAAAAACAACACACTCAGTGCTGTGTGAAATGGGCCTAATAAAACGCTATAGATATGGTTGTGTAACAGTCTGCTTAAACTGTGAATCTTCTGTACTTGAGCTAGGATACTAAACTATATTTTGTGGCATTTACCATTATATAGTAATTATCACATGGTCCCAGAGGTCGTTGTTTAGCAGATGTTGCATGATTCCACTTTAAAGGCACCCTGCTGAGTTTTTGACTACTAGTAGCATTGTGGGATCACATACATGTGCATTACAAAATATCTTATGCTGTACATTTTTGCTATATCAAGCTGAAACAGCTGCTGGTGATAATGTATCTAAAAGGAAACAGTGTGCATCCAACATTTTTGGAAAGCCTTAAGCATACACAGCGTGAATGTAAACACATATGTTTACAGTGAAAGCTCCACAGTGTACATCTAATCAGTGTTTCAGCTGCCCCTTTTAAACAACCTATTCCCAGATGTTAATGAGTTTCTATTATAACTTTAACTTTTCAAAAGAAATATTATGTCTAATCGTGCACAAAAATCTTAATCAATAAGATGTTCATGTATTAAACTATAGATTTGGACATAATGTTGAGTCATAGACTCAACTGACTTGATCAGTGGTTTTGAGAGCATCGGGTCAGACACAATGTTTCAGCATCAAATATGCGGTTGGAAAATTGTCATTTACTTTATTCTACAGCTGCAGCCTGCAGACATCGTGTTTGCTACAGCAGATGTTTGCCTAGGGTCACGTCCTCAGCTCAGTGTGTTTGTTAAACCTTTTGCCACGACGTTCAGCTGTCTTCGATGTTTCATTTGTAGCTTTCTTTGAGGTTTCGTTCCCCAGGACAGCGTGGAGAATCAGGAATTCACCATTTGGTTTAAAGAGCCCCTCAAAAATCAACCATCAGTTTCAGTGGAGACAGAAATGATCCCTAACACAATTGTGTTGTTTTACCACACCTACAGCAAAGTATGCTGACTCATTCTATAATGTAACTATCACTGTCGATACAAACAACAAAGTTCAAACCAAGTTCAACCAAGAATGTGACACCAAATATATAAATTACCTAATACTAACAGTTTCCTGAATAATAAATAGTTCACTGTATGTGGGTTGACATTTTGACTTCATAGAAATATTTGTGTTACCACACTTTGACGGCCTTATGGGGCGAACAACACACCACCACTGACCCAAAATAACCACATAAAAAATGTTAAAAACAATCAAATCCATGATTTTTCACATAAAACATGCAAACAAGACAATAAAACCCCAGGCTGAGAGCCAGAAAGACATCAGTCCCCACACCAGAGTCCTCTCTGCTCACCTGGTGCACCTTGTCAGGCAACGCAGCACACCTGGGCAGAGCCACAGGAGAGAGAAAAGGGAGAACAGCTCAGAAACACATGAAGTCACAACAGATTTTCCAGCAAATTACTCTCAAGTCTTGACATTTCGAATTTCTTTGTTGTTGCAGTCCTATTTTAATTTAACTCAGTATTTATCACTTGTGCTGTTTCTCCTCTTTTTTGTCTCAGACAGCTACTGTTTATTCTCTGTATAGCATTCCTCACTGAAAACTTTTTCAAATGAAGTGATTATTGAAATGTCAAGTGTTGTATTTTTTTATTCTGTTTGGATACAGTGCCAAGCCAGTTGGATAGGTTTGTTGTATTACACTCCTTTAGCTTTTCTGCATATAATCACGGAAGCTGAAGCTTTTTTTTTTTTTTTTTTTTAAATAATAATAATAAAAAATCCAGTCAACAGTTATACAAATTCTCATACTCTGTATTTATTCATCCTCTGCAGGTTTACTGGTGGGCCATCTTGCTTGCAATCCTGACTCTGTCTGCAGTGATGGGCTGCACCATCTGCCTCTGCGGCCGCAAGCTGGAAACCGATGAGTTTGAGTGACCTCTGAATTTTGATCCTTGTCACCTCTGAGAGTGCATCATGACGACGCAGAATTCAGTAGGATTCATTCATTTTGGATTTTAAAATGCAGTGATAAACTGTGTGTGATATGGACGTGTTGGAGACACTAGGCGGGTTTCCATTACAAAATGACAGCAGAGAAATGCAAAACAATTGCAAAGACACACAAAGACATGCACAACAACTACCAAAATGAGCAAGACAACCTCAAAAGACACAAAATGACTATAACAAGAGACAAAACTATAGAGAGACGTGTAATGTCTACAAAGACACACCAAACAGCAACAAAAAAAGCAAAAAAACATTCATAAAGTAAGTGTGTTTTTAACATATGTAGGAGAAGTGGTGGGACCTTCTGCATGTCTGGGCCAAGGGGCCCCCTGTCTCATAATCTGCTGATGAGTCAGCCCCTTTAGGTCCACATAGCATTAACGCAACAGTAATTTAAAGACACCTGCCCCTGCAAAGACTTGAGAGACTCTCTTGTTTTGCCCTGCAGCATCCTGACTTTTATGTTTGAACTTGAGCGCTAATTTCAGCCTTAAAGCAATTCTCCACCCAGAAAATGCACATTTATAAACCAATTACTCATGCTGCGTTACCTGGAATTTGTGGAGAAAACTGCTTTTCTTGAATTCATCCAATGAAAATGGCGAGCATTTTGATTTATTGATTGATTGGGTTAAACGACAAAAAAATTATATTAAAATATACATTTACAAACTCTCTGACAACATGCAGTTTAATCCAAGTCTCATTTATCCAGTCATATACTCAGTACTTCATTTTGGAGTCTTGCTTTGAAGAGAGTATAGATAAGTTTCACTTGTGGAAGAATTTGAGTGAATATGCATGTGTTTGGGGAGTACTGAGCATACGACTGAATAAACAAGGCTTGGATTATGCTGCACGAGTTCGAGGTAACACAGTTTGACTAACCGATTTGCAAATGGTCATTTTGTGTGTGCAATACTTTTATAAATGACTACACAGCTTTCAATCACAGTGAGACTTCACCAACTTTAATATCATCGGAGTGAGAGTGAAAAAAACAAGCGGAAACTGATGGACGTCTTGACAGGTCATTTGGCCGAAATATTGTCACTTAAATTTTAAAGTTTACACCGCTAATAAAGCGACCGTGAACGTGTTTGTCATCTCAAGAAGTACTAGTGTACAACTTAAATGCTTTTATGTTCCAACTCACACAATTCTGAAGCCTTGTTAGTCCTAACAGTATCCCATTGGATAACCCATTTTATCTGACAGCCCAATATCCCAAAAACACTCGCCCATTGCTCCGTAGTCCTTTTTCTCTGAAAATTAACACTCCATGCTGTTAGACAACCCAACTGCCCGAACAAATGTTTTAGATATGTTACATTTGTCAACAGCACTGTTGTGAATGTGTAGTTTGGTTTAGACACTAAAACCACTTGGTTATGTTTAGGAAAAGATTGTGTTTAGGCGTAAAATCAGGTGGCACAAAAGTCACTGGAAAAGCAGGGACGGGTTGATGAAAAACGTGGGGTTTGTAGCTCAAACACTGCTGGGAAATACCACAAAGGGTCAGTAAAAACAGAAAACTTAGTGATGTCTTAAGTAGTTAAAACTAATTTTTATATATATGTTTAACTGGTACCTGTGTGCGTACTTAGGTAATATTTTAATGGCAGAATTTTAACTTGAGTACTGTTAGATTGTTGTTCTTTTATTCAAGTAAATGATCTGAACACTTCCTCCACCAATGATTGTCATAACTTATCAAAAGCTCTCTTCACTTTTTTCTGAAGTATCTTGATCGGGTCTATCTCCTGGGTCACCTTGACACACTGAGCCAAACACAATGGCGTCACAACTACAAGGACGTGAAGAAATCACACAGCTTATTTTGTATAATTTAACAATGCCTTGCGCTTTTGTATCAAAATCTGTTTAAACTGTTAAAAATGTTTGAATCACACACTGGTTTTTGTCCTGATAATAAATAAGAAAATGATTAAAAAAAACAAAAACCTTGAGCTGGTAAACCCAAGCGATAACAAAAGAACATTTTCATGATTGAGTAAGTTTAGCATAAAAAACAAAGTTAGAAAATAAAAGTCAGGCTCAGGATGACCTTTCAGATAGTAATTTTGGTTTATTAAAGAATTTACACAGTACAACGAGTATTTACAAATATGTACAAAAGATTATAGAAATGCATGTTTTACAGATTAAATTCATCAAAAGGTAAAAACAACTAACAGTGTCCCATACTGCAAAATCTATCACCTGGTATTTACATAACTGTACAAGTAACTTGGTTTAGCAATCTCTTCTCCTGTTTTCAGTGCAAATTTAAAATATCTCCACATTTTTAAAGTCAGTGGAAATGAAGTCACAATGATTACAGTACCGATCTCTAAAGAGCCAGGGGTGTGATGAGTAAAAGAGCTTTAGTTAAGATTTAAAAAGTCATATGCACAGAAGAAAGTGCAGTCAAAGAGACTGTAAAACAAAAGGACAACATTGATATTGACTGTACTTTAATAAAACTATGGTAGACATTATGACAGGTGCTTCTTTGAGGTAACAGCTTCAAAGTAACATCTTGCAGAAGTGTAGCAGTAAAAAAGTGTTTTAAACAATGTTTGCATGTTCAGATGTCTCGGTAAAAGTCACAGAGTTCATAGAATAACAACAATAAAGCACACTGAGGTGAAAAACAGCTAAGTTAAGACAAGTTTGTAAGACAGCTTACTTCTGGCTACAGTAAGGCACATTGTTACAGGTCTCACAGCCACGTAAAGCCCTGTGAGCCACAGTGGTGAATGCTCTGTTAGTCAGATAATACATAAAGGTAAATACACCAGACCCAATTGCATAAAATACCTTAAGAAACTCGTTTTAGAAGTTATTTTTTCTCCTCTTTTGGCAGCCCAGAAGAAAATATTAGCATTGTATTTTTCTGCAAACCATGAATACATTACATTTACATGTATCAGCACTTCTCATATATGATCTGACTTTGTCATCGGGGGAGTGGAGGGGACGAGACCTGCCAAACTGCAGGCCACTGTTCGAAATCAACAAACTATAAAATCATTTGTGATTTAGTGTGTTTTTGTTTTTTAAGCTGCTTTTTAGGCACCAAACTTGGGTATTTTGTAGCAACCAGTTGTTTTTCCAGTAGGGATAGCGCTATGAAAGACAGTTGTTTTGCACCAAGGTATCACTGCTTATCAACTACAACTGAAGCAGGAAAGATTTGTATTAACTGAGTTATCACTGCTTTTCCAGTGGGGACTGCGACACTGAAAGGCACTTTTTTTTTTTACTGAGACACAGCTGAGTTTCAGGCGGGGACAGAGGCACAAAAAAACGATTCTTTTTAAAGGGACATTGCTGCTTTTCTAGCCAAGATTATGCAACCAAAGCTGGGTATTTTAAGCCAAAACATAATCTTTTCCTAACCATAACTAAGTGGTTTTTGCGCCCAAATTGTACAACACATTAACCACAGCACTGTTGAATTGTAGAGTGTATCTGAAACATAACAAGATTCAAAACTAACAAATCTGTAGTTTGCAGAAACATACAATTCTAACATTTTTTCTGGCGATTAGGTTGCTTATTTAAACCTCCATGGACACAGAGGTCTTATTCTTCACAGTGAGCACTAATATATAACCACAAAACTTAACTTGAGGTATTTTACACAATGGGACATCAGCACCTCAAGAACTGTAAAGGCAAATCCAGTCAGTCACACCTCTCAGTTTGTGAGGCTCTGAAGTGACGAGCGTCTGTCTCTTTGGATACAAAACACGCACCAAAGATTGACTTTTTGTGCAACAGAGTTACAGTTACGTGTCATAAAAACAGATATTTACAAAATACTTTACAACATTCACACAAATATTGTTTTAAATAAACTGCTATGGATATATACAAGGCGGTGAGAGTTTTGTATCGCATGAAGAATAAAATAAGTTATAAATTATTTACTTTTAAGTGCTGAAATGGACTGAAGGGCGTTCAACAGTGACGTCGATGTCAGTGGTTTTTCAGAGTTACTCTGCAGACAGAGAAAAGTGTTTTTACTTAAAAGCGTTCACAGTAATGTCGATGATGGCTGTAAAAAATCCAGATGGTTAACTTACCTTTTTGGAGTTCGTTTTGAGTTTGTCCTCCACGCATCCTTACATCTAACAAATATGACCTCTTGTGCTAATTTCAGAGCTTCACGATCTTTTATACAGAACACCATCCTGAGAAAAAAAATTCAGAAAACACAACAGATCTGTGTGAGCGCTTCTGACACAGCTTCATCATTGGCAAGATAAGCCTTACAATGTCGGAGCTTTGTACTATAGTGTGGTGAAGTGATGACGTTTTTTTGAAGGCCAACCAGAAAGTTAGCGTCGCACTGGTTCCCTCGTCAAAAAATACTATAAACAGATAAATCTACAAGTTCGAGTGCAACTCTGTAAAGCTATAACAGTGGACAAGTGGTTTTAATGAGTGTCTGTGACCGGTGTGATGACGTCTGACGTCACCGACAAACACTGTAGTCCCATGTAGCCACTTGTTAGCAACCGCCTTTTTTAAGACGAGTAAAACCTTAAAAGTTCAAAAATTGTGTTAAAGCGAACATATTTTATGTTGCAGAACAAAACGTCTAAATATCTTCGGCCTGTGTTAACCACAGACCTTATTTAAGGCATTTTACCAAAAACCCATAGACTTTAAGACAAAGGAACCGCAAGTGCTAAAAGGCTAACGGACTTCCGCGTTTTAGGACTTATTACTTCACCACTCTATTAACACTACTTCTACTACCACAGCTATAAATAATGCCGAAATCGTGTGGGTTTTTTGGGGGGTCTTTTTCATAATATAGCACATCTTACTTTTGTTGGGTCTCTCCAGCTCTGATGCGAATTTTGTGAACTTCCATGTCGGCACTGTCTGAGTCACCTGACCACCACGAGGAAACCATCTTCAGCATGTTGGATGCTGACCACCCGTTTGTCTCCTCCCATTTGAACTTCACCATCAACAGATCCCCGATATCTTTCTCCGTCACCAGCAGAAATGAATGTGTCCTATTTGTCGCTATTTTCTCCTTCCTGCCAGATGAAAATAGAAAGAGGTGTTAGTATTGTACACGAAGCCAGAGGGAATATATTTTGATAAGCTTAGCCTCATAAACTCTGCACCATAAGTCACGATGATGTAACCCCACGGATGCTGCCAAGTCTGCGATTACTCCACACTGTTTCCTCTGACTACTGTGCGACAAAACAACTCATAACTTCCCACATGCAAGTCACAGAGCTGTGATTCTTTGAACTGAGGTTTTTAAATCACTCACAGTTTAAGCTCAAGGTTTTCAGTCTCTCCCTTTGTTCCGTACAGTGAGACGGTGAGTGACGGCTCCATCTCTGAGCGATTCACCTTACTGGAGAAGTGGATCTTCAGCTGATAGTGGTAAACTGCAGAGCAAGAGAGCATTTGGAAGATTTTAAACATGCACGCAGGCTGATGTGAGGGAAGCCAATTTAGTTTTAGTTTTGCAAGACTAAGCTGCGGGTGATCAGACTTTTGCCCCGAAAGCCACCGGAAACTGTTGAGCTCAGACAGTCTATAAATCCCTTTTTAATCAGAACAATATTTCTCAGACATTAGACTTTGCTTTTGCAATATTATTAGTTCATCTGACTCAGACAGAAATTTTCGCAACTTTGGCGCAAACTGAACAATCCGCTTCAACAATGTAGACAAATACTGATAAAGTCCACTGACCTCTGAAAGGCATGGTGGCTCGTGTCTTGGTGTACATCTGAACGTTGCGCGCCTTGCGGACCTTGCTGATGTCGTAGCCCACCGCGTTGCAGCGGCTTTTGCGGCAATTGAGACACATGCCGCGGTCAAACATGTCGTTGCTGCCACATCTGTAGGCCTTGGCCGCTTCTCGCTCGTTCAGCAGAGAGTCGATGAAAAGGTGGATCGAGCGCTCGTGTTCACACTTCACTGCATCGGTGATAGCTGAGGAGGAAAGAGGGGACCATGTTTAATGACATGGTTATGTCTTTTTTTAAACTTTTACATTCCTTTACCGGCCACACTTTAGACTGATTTACTTTACCGACCAACCTCCTCTGCTGAAAAAGACTGGTATTGTGTCTGACCTTTCCTCAGGCGTGTTTGGAGCCCTTCTGTTCATTTTCAGAGAGGCCTGAATGGTTTCATTGTGCAACTAACAGTGTTCAGTGCTGAGACAAGCAGGAGGTAGCTCCAGGGTTATTGGAGTTGCTGGACTATGTACTGTGTGTTTGTAGTAATAATCACAAAAATGTGCATTTTAATTTCATTACAAAAGATACCTCATTGCCTAATGGGTAGTAATATAATAATATAATACTAACTTTGAGGATGTCTGCCTGTTTCGAAACAGGCATATCTGTTGTTTCGGCCATTAACAGTTTAGTTCTCATTTGCAAAGTATTTCAGAAGTCTTTGAGGGAGAAATATGCATCAGAAAAAAACTTTAGTTTTAAGTCACATTGAAGTTTACAGTTAAATTATAAGTCGTTCTCACCAAATAACCCTAAGTTAGCAATCTTCTCCAGGGCCCCCCTGAGGTTGCAGCCCGGCTGGAAGCTGCCTCCGTTGGGATAAATGTCCACATGGCCGACAGGCTGCTGGATCCCGATGCTGAGCCCCAGGGAGCCTCGCGTGAAAGTGTGGAGGACGTCCACAAAGTGAGCATCATCAGGGGACAGACGCCTGTGAGCATGCTCCCCCTCGAAGTCAGGACCAGCTGGGTCCAGACCTGTAGACAGGAAAAGGTAAAATAACCAATCAATTTACAACTAACTGATATTTTACCAACTGCAACATGTGTTATCAAGCGTAACGTTTTTTTTACCAGTAATTCTTCCGACTTTATTGGTTGCATGGCTACCAGCGAATCCCGCCACATGAGCTCCGAGGCTGTAGCCGATCAGATGGATGTTCTCCAGAGGCATGTTGGTGGTTTCCTTTAAATTATAGTCATGAGCATATGGTTTAGGGAATCGGTGAGACTATGTTTTTTTCAGCATTTAAGAAAGACATCCTGTCACAAAGTGACTACTGACTTCATCAGAACAGTACTATTTTACCATGAGGCATATTAAGACAGGATGAAGTTACTCATGGTAAATTATCTGTAAGTGTTAGGCTTTGTTGTAATACCGGCGTTTTAAAATACAGGTTTGTTTATTCTTTAGTGAGTTGAAAAACTAATGAACTGAGTTTTTACAGTTCTAAGCTATAAAAAGTCATTACTAATTATTTTATTAGGGTTGAGCTGAATACTCCGATGAGTATTCGGTACTTTTTAGTATAAGTGTCATTCCAGTAAAATGTGTCAACTGGTGATGAAGAAAAATCCTCATTTTGGTAGCTGTGGACAATCTGTGGTCAGTCTCGTTTTCTAGCAATCCAAAATGATATGAAGCTCAACTCTGAGGCTGTCCTGTAAATTATTTTCTAACAAGCAACTTTAGTAACAATTTTGGGCTTAAAATAACAACGTCCATGTTAGATCTCACCTGTTTCTACTGAAAACTCCACCCACATCTGACTTAAACTCTGCCCTTTCTGAATACAAATACAGATAATAGTGTCCTCGTGATCCATGCCAGATGTGTTTTTGGGCCCAGTGTTCTTGTGTCAGAGATCATTCAAATGCAATGACAACTGTGTACAAGTTTAAAAGAGATGACTGTAAACATATCGGGTAAAATCTGTAAATTTTGGATCCCACTGACCTCGATCCAGTCAATGAAGCGAGCAATCTCGTGTCCCACTGCTTTGGTGTTCTGAGCTGCGACCACATAGTGGTTCTGTGCCGAGGTGAGCCAGTCCACCACAATGACGTTGGCCGTCTGCTCTCTGTTGTACAGCGCTGACACCAGCTTCGCCACCCAGCTTTCAAACAACCCACTCAGCTGTGGAAAAGACGGTCAAGATGTTTAAGGTCAACAAGGTCATTAGTACAAATAAAACTGATATTAATTTAAGGAAATTCAGAACCACAGCCTCCTCCAGTCCAGTTCATCTTCACGGCATGTTCTTATCAACTACAACATGTCGCTGCTTGTCGAGAAAGTTGTGAATTTGACGAGACTAAATGACACTGGAATTTGGTGAAGTAATGACACACTATGAGTCACAGGTGTTTTTTTTTTTTTTTTTTCTAAACCAAAAGAAATTCAAGTGAACAAGGCCCGTGGGCGTTTTCAAGAGGGGCAGGTCACAACAGGCTGAAGCTTCTCACTCACCGTCCACCCGTGGATCACTAGGAAGGTTTTGGAGGTGCTGTTGAAGGTGCAGGCTGTCAGGGAGTCAGGGTCACCGGGAACGATGTAGCACAGGTCATCATCAGGATGAGATGGTTTGCGGAGGGAGAATTTGGCGACAGTTTGATTGCTGTCATCCTTGTGGTTGAACAGGTCTTTCAGAGGGTCGAGGAAGTTACCTGAAAGAGAGGATGGTCGACAGATGAACAGATGCGTCAGAAGCTTGGAAAAAGGCCTCTGTCAGGCTGGTGTTTTTGTGAGTAAACCTGATCTAATGTTCTGGCTGGGAGGTCAGAGACGCCTGACTAGCTAACTGAGTGACTGGCTCCAATAAGCCTTGGCCCCTTAGGGGGGCCCCTCAGTAAATGAGCTTCCACCTTAGACAAGATCAGGGGTTACAGGGGTTCACTTGGTCAGACTGAGCTCCATAGAAACCACAGAGAGCTTTTCCCAGCTTTGTTCCTGCCACCTCACCGACTATAATCTGCCCGAGTTTCAGTGGCCCTGACACAGTCAGCTGACTCAACTCAACTGGGGCTGTGTTGGTTTTCAGGGTGGGGGGTGGGGATCTGGATGCAGGAACCACACAAACACTTAAGACTTTACATTATGAAAATGAAGACACAGTTTATGGGCATATTGTAAACATAAAGTATCATAACTGCAAAAGATAACTCAGTTCTTCATTCAGAAGTCTAAATGTTTAGTTACTCCGGTGCTCTCTGAAAGTTAAAAAGAGTTTCCTTATTGTTTCTCACAGCCAATAGTAGTGATTAGAAGTTGGGCATTCGCCAAAAACCACAAGTTTAGTCATACACACGTGATACATCGTATCTAGTTAAACCGTTAATGATATTCCCAGAGTTCAAACACACAAGTCACACACTCCTCACACACAAGTACAGTGCGCATAAATGAGACACATTTATTTAATACATGACTTTCCACCGCCACTATCTGCACCGCTAAATGCTCCAGTTTTACACAGGCGTGTGTCGATGTCTGTGTGTGTGTGTGTGTCTGTGTGTGTGTCTGTGTGTCAGAGTAAATGTTTAAACTCACCAAAAATAGAATCAGCGAGCTCTTCCTCCAGAGACGTCACATACTGCACAGCTGCATTCAACACCAGAAAATACAGAAACCGAACCCGCCACGCTCTCATTTCTTTGACAGATGTGTCCTTTCAGAGAGAGAAAAAAAAGTCTCCAATAATTAATTTCAATCACTGTGATCTGGCAGCGGAAGAGCGTGTGTATTCCTCCTCAGTGCGTCCTGTTGCGCGCAGAGCGCTGATATCTGAACCACCTTGAACTGTCCGCGTCTTAAATAGCAACGCTGACAAGCTATTGGCTGCTGACCTCCGGGCGGGGAATGGAAAATTATGTGTAGGGTAAATCATTACACTGCTTTATGACAAGAGTTTACAACAGTGGTTGGCAGGACAGCTTCTCATACAAAAAACACACTATTATTGGTGTTTTTAGCTTCATAACCGTCCTGACAGGAGGAGTAAAATACAGCAAATTAATGCTCTCCTGTTTGCCTGTCACTAATCAGTCATTGATTGAATGATAATTTCACCAGCTGAGAAAAGGAAAAATAAATAAATATCTGAACCACCTTGAACTGTCCGCGTCTTAAATAGCAACGCTGACAAGCTATTGGCTGCTGACCTCCGGGCGGGGAATGGAAAATTATGTGTAGGGTAAATCATTACACTGCTTTATGACAAGAGTTTACAAAAAGATGGAAAATACAGCAAAAGAGATGCAAGAAACGAGTCATTGAAAACAATGAAAAACGTTTATATTTGAAACACAGAAAATGAAAAAGATATTTGAAATGGTAAAACACTGGAAAGGTATAATAAGGTTTTAAAAAGATGAGTCAACCCAACTCATTATGCGATATAAGCAGTTTGTTAGGGCCCTCTGGTCTCTGGGTTAGGATTAGGGTTTTTAGTGAACATGACAGTAAAATATAATAAAAATGCAAATTGGATTTCTTAACCAAAACCTAACATTTTGTGCCATTTTTATCCACAAAAAGTGACAAATCTTTGTGCTCAGAGACATGCAAATTGGGCTCTTTTGGTAAGTAATCATTTTGATTTAATCTAATACATTTTATTATTAAATTACATTATAATTTATTTATTTCAGCAATTTCAATTTTCCCAAGCCCTTATGCTTTGTACATCCCCTGGATTTGTGGTTAAAACAAATGACATTTTGCGGTTGTATTGGATATGATAAGTTAAACAAAATTAATGAACAAGACAAGAATGACAGTCAGCACAAACTGACTGCAGCCTTTAAGTTAAATAAATTTGGAGATTGAAATTTCCTTTCAAATTGCAACAGCAAATTTGTTCTTATGTGCCCGAAAGGAGGATGTTTCAACCAGTTTTGAATTTACTAAGTCAATTGATTAGGAAATCAAACAGAACAAATGTATTTTAAATCCTAATATATGAAAGATTACTGTAACACTTAAGTAATAATCAATTAAAAATACATTTGATTAAAATAAGACCAAAGTACTTCCACACTGGCGCTCCATGTATTGTTTGGTTCATGTTAAAATGTCTCTAAGGTAAAACGCTTATCTGTTTTCTTCCTTATTTAATCACTGTACCAGACTTTACACAACAATATTAGTTATTTGTATGAGATAAAGTTCCGTATATTTAGTCTGAAATCTCCGATGAACTTTGAGATCTGTGTTTTGTTCTGTTGTCAGTATTTACAGTCAGTTTGTGTGACGCAGGCTGGAGCAGCAGGTCATGACTGTTTTTCAGCAGAGGAGCTTCTGTTGTTCACTGAGGCGGACAAACTTAGAATATACATCACCGGTTACCTACACGGCCGGCTCCCCCTGACATTCTAGACACAAGCAGCTTGGCGGGACATAAGGGGCCTCTTAAGGGCATTTTGGGGCCCCTTTTCACTGATCTGCTGTTGTCATGGCACCAGAGAGCAGATATAGGAGAGAGAATGCAGAGGATACACACATAGTATAATTTTACTGTGCTAAAAGCTCAAGGGTTCTAGCACGTTCTGTTGTTTTGTAAAAATATGGTCATTCATTTGCGTTATTGGTGATTAAGCATCGCACTTCTATAACTTGACTCACATATAGTATGAAAAAAAGGATTCATATTCAGAAAACTTTGTGGTCTGTTGTGACAGAAAATCGTCTCAGACGTGGCTGAACATGCAGTGCAAAACAAACAATAAACATACAGCATGTGTTCCTAAAAACAGAACCAATAATACAAATAATTTAGACAGAGTACAAAGTATAACTGCTATATGCAAAGTGGCATAGTGGCATATTGTTTATGTAGATGTGTATCATTACCTTTTATTTAAGATGTTTATGGGAGAGGGAATTAAAAAGTTTTTTTGTGTGTTTTTCTTGGCCAAGGGGACTTTATAGCGGCGGCCCAATGGTAGTACCACAAAAGTCTTATGCAGAGGGTGAGTGGGATCTTTTGTAATGTGGCTGGCTTTCATTTCAGCTGCTATACTAACAGTAAAGTTTGGGTTTTATCAGTTATTTTACTTGCTTGGTTAATGATCTAGGAAAGTTTTGATATTGAAACCAAACCAAATTCAGTCAAACAACTTACATTTGAAATCGTTATTTCAACGGCAGAAACAAAGGGTTTTGCAGAGAGAGAGTTTTGACTCTGGCCTCATCACTCCCTGCAGATATGTTTACATGAGATATTTGGAAGTGATGATTAAATATCTTCCTGCAGGATCCTGAGGTGGATGCTCGCTGTGATGGACGTGGGGCTGAAAGAGCAGGCAGTAATACTGATGCAGGCAGCAGCGCTGACAAGGCTGCGGTCAAGTTGGGAAATGTTTGCAGCCTAAATAGACCACCACATGGGAGGGTGTGTTTTGTAGATGGCATGTGGAGAGTGACATATGACATGTGCATGAATCAGTGCAGCTCAAGTTGAGCGAGCTCACAGGCATCTCTCCGTTTTTGGCGGTTTTTAACCTGAGAAAATTGGCTCAATTTCTTTCAAAAGTATGGACAGAAGGCATTGTGCAACTACGAAATAACCCAACAATTTGCAAGAAATCAGGCAGAAAATCCCCTTAAAAAAACAACAAAAAGGCACAAAAAAACAGGAAAATTTAAAAAAAAAAATAAAAATGTAAATGTAAATAACAATAATAATTAAAAACTTTTTTCTGTAACCTAATTTTAAATTTATAATTATGATAATTATAAATACTTTTTTTTCATATTTTCCCCTAATTATTTGATCTTTTTCTTTTACTATTTTTTTTTTTTTTTAAATCAAACCAATTTTCTCATGTATCGCAGGTTCAATTACTTGTGAAAGGCTGCGTCTGAACCCATCTAAAGAAAACTGATGTGATTTAAAACACTGCGTTGAACTTTTTTATAAATATGGAAGAATGTACGTACTTGTTGCCAACAATTTGAATGCTGAATATTTCAATAATGTCTAATATTTGCAAATGGAATAACTTACTAGATTTTAGCAAAGTATTACATTATTATTGGTGTAAAAGTCAGGCTTCAGTGCCCAGACTCCTGGCATGTGACCAACATTCTTGATATGAAGCATTAGCAGCATTTGAACGATGTGTATTACAATTCATCATTAAGCTAAAGTTTCCATTACTTCAAAAGTCCGACCTCTGACCTATTGCATAAAGTGTTTCACTCACTAACGGGGTAAAAAATGTTGTTACATGCCAGCTGAGGATTATGTGTTAAAGTTCGGGCACGAGTAGCTGGCTTCAGCGGCTGATTTGTTGCCCAAAACTGCAGCTCGAGTTGCCAAGACAAACTGGGCTGATTGCCGATGAGGCAGTGGTTGAAAAGTTACAAGCTTGTGGCTGTGAAGGTCAATTGCACAATAAAGATCACAGGCACTGAAACCAATAATCAGTTAAATGGGTGACAATTCCAGAGTGACGGCAGCATAAAAAGGACAGCTTGATTCAGAAAACGCACATAATTGGAAACTGCTATTACTCCCAAGTTTATCATCTTCTGTTTTGAATTAAAGCTCTTTAGACGCAAAGTCAGGGTTAGGGTTTGGGCAGTGGTGAACTCATGTCAACTCGTAGTTTAATTTCATTTTTCAGTAACTTGCTGGTAGTTCATATTTGTAAAGTGATTCAAGTAGTTAAATTAGTTCTTTTTTTGCCATTTTTTTGCATTTAAGGAGTGTTGTTGTTGTTGTTGTTGTTGTTGTTTGTATTTTTCCATTGCTTTTCCACTGTATTGAACCCTGCTTGACCTGGCCCCTGTCAACTTAACTTTAATCCTGACTGCTGGGAGGGCACGCTCAGGCAATGCAACCACCACACTTGACCTTTCAACTTTGTGAAGTGCATGAGCAAAAAAATATCAGGCTTAGCTCAGTGCTAACATAGCGACAGCGTCATCATTGATAAACCTCCCAAATCTCGGCCTGAGGAAGAATCACCATGGTCATACTGAAACAAATACATGACACTGACTAGTCTGACTGAAAAAATACTTTAAAAAAATAAGTTTTATCTTTTTTTGTAAGCTGCGAGCCGAGTAAACACACTCTCTACTGTAAAGACATCATTTTATTTTTTTGGTTTATGTACAACCTGTGAATAAGAGGGCACTTGCAATTGACTCAGTTGAGTGGCATTTTTGCTGGCATTCATAGGTTTAGATGTCAGTATTTAGAACATAAGAATTTAGCAAAGGACTTATTTTGATGATATTGAGGACATTTCCAACATAAATTGCAAAAAAAAAAAAACTGAAGGATAAAAATTCAGATAGATGGAGAACTGTTGAATATATAATAGGATGTGGTGTAAATACAGGATGATACTTTTTTTTAACCAAATGATGGACAGATTTTTTGATACGGTATTATCTCAAATGGCTTGAAAACATGTCCCAGGACCCCCAAGGTTTGGACTGAGCCTTGCATGTTTATGACATCTTTCTCCGCCTTTGGTAATCTTTACAAACAGATATCTGTATATGAATGCATTTTTGGTAACAGAAACATTCTGGTTTCCATTTGGTTTGTAGTCCTAGTAATATTAACTAATAACATGCAGGTAAACAGTTGGTGTGGAGAATAAGAGAGGTAGAAAGCATTGTCCCAAATTCAATCTCCACTGCCTGTTGTCTGACAACAGTTTATCTTATCATCTTTTTAAAATGTATGCAGATATCTGTTTATAGAGATTCGTAAACAAGGAAGTCTTGGCCCAGATATCCATGATATCCACTGACAACACCAGACCCCCAAAATATTGGACATTTCCCCCAGAAGTGAATTGTTGTCAGATTGATAGCAGATGAGTTCGACGACTTTTTTACGACTGACTTTCTTTACTAAACATCCTTCCACTTTCATCCAGTCAAGCAGGTTTGCAGCACCTGAAGCCATTTTTTATAGGAGGAGAAAGAGCTGGTGTTTGGTTCAGTCAGGCTCTAGTGGACCGCATGCAACATTCTTCTTACTTAACTAACTAACCTGCAGCTATCAGCAAAAAACTCTGAGTGACAAGCCTTTGTTCATCTGAGAACAAAATAGTGAAAACTGCAAAATATTGGATGTTCAATTCCGTGCAAGAAGTGCAGTCTGCACAGTGTAACACACACACACACACACACACACACACAAAAACACACAAGACTTTGCCCGGAGCAGCTGGCTTCATGAGTTGTTTCTCTTCTATGAGCATGACGACATTTTCCTCGAAAAATAGTAACAGCATTTTTATTCCCACTGATACCGTTGTCCCACGGGGAAAGAGTCAGAAGTGGCGTCAAGGAGGTGATGAAGAGCAGAGCGAATTGGACACTCAGACCTCTACAGCAGAGATTTGTTGGTGCCAGCAGAGAGGGAGAGTGGACAAGCTGTAACTCCTCCACAAAGATTGGAAACAACAAAATATCTTTAATGTGCTTTTCCAAGACTTATTTCCTAAACTGATTTCTAAGAATGGCACATTATCACATGTACAAATACGAGTCTCGTGTGTCTCTGTGATGTATTTTGCTGGTCAAAAACAAACACACTGGGTCAGCACAGAGTCAGGCTGCGTGTTAGTGCAGGCTTCAGAACAGGTTTAAAAAGTCATCCTTGTGGCCTCAACAACACCCATCCACTAACAACACAAAGTCATGAGGGAATGTTTCCACAGTGTATCTGTAGTAGTGCGGAAGCAGTAGACATTTTGCTAAAATTGCATTTTACACAGTTGTTTTCCGGGCAGTATGATGCTGATAATTGCATTCATTTTTACTTGGTGTTATTATTATCGAAATGTAACTATCTTATAGTGTTACAAAGGATGTCAGCTGTTGCAGGGTAAAATTTAACAAAAAGTTTTACTGTTTTTGTAATTACTATTATTTTTATTATTATCATTACACAAAGGCATTCTCGTCTACTGCAGAGCTGTGTACGCGGCTTTGGTCTACTGGCAATAGGAAAGGGGTCTCGAGCCCTTTTTTTTTTTGCAAAAAAACCCATGTAAACCCAAGTATTTTGCCTTTCTCTGCGTGTTTTTTATTTTTTAATTGAATTTATTTGGTGCCAGAAATCATAATTGTATCGATCAGTGGTGATCATAGGGTGTGATGCTGCATCAGGCACAGTCTGATGTGTCCTGGAGCCCTCAGATTTTTTGGGAAGACTGGACTGAGTATCTGTTATACACTCATATAAGTTGCTATAATAGTCTGTCCTTTTTATCACTCTGTCAGTTTATTATTAAGAGGATTGCATTTTCTGGGATTGGGGTTTCAGTTTACTGTGTTTTCCCCTCCTGTGTTCCTGTGCTGACTCTACACACCTGTCCTGCATCAGTCTCATTAGTCCTCTCTGCTCCTCAACAGCTCTCTGCCTGTTCTCCTGCCTCATCAGCTCATTCCCCTCACCTGAGCCTCCATGCACTTTTTCTCCACCTGCACTTCATCCCCTTATCAGGTGAGTTTGTATTAAAGTCCTGTTTTTCAGTTTAGTCATGTAGTTTGCTTGGTTGGACACCATTTGAGTTCCTGTAGTCCCCTGCACTCCTGCTCTGCACCACAAGACTACATCACCATTGTATGATCAGCTGTAAAAAGCCATGAGCTGAGGAGCAGATTGGCCTTATGAAGTGTCAGCCAGAATGATCTCAGACAAAAATAATAGCAATATTAGTTATTTATCATACAGTTCTCCACCTTTTGTTCAGATCGCAAATGTTGTGCAACACACAGTCGAGTGGGGATCTCTTTCAGCAGAACTAATCCACAAACTCAAGAAATCGAAAATACATTTTTTTTCTCTTACTCATACTGTGCATTGGTTGTGTTTCATAATATGTTTTTCATTTTAGCAAAGCTGGCTTAGTGGTAACAACCAGTCATAATCCTATATTATTAAAACAGGTTGGGGTTTGGACTTTAAGTGGCTTCAGATGTTGGCTGATGGATAAAGTCTTTCAAATTTGACAAGCACAGCTTGCACAGTTGAATGACAAGAGCAAGAGATAGTTCAGCTCCACAGTATCAATAACATCCTATTTAAAGACACACTAAGGGGCTTTTCATCACTTGTGGCACTGCGGAGCGATGTCTAATGAGCTACTTCCCTTTTTTTGTCAATATAGAGCATAGTACACAGTGTCTAGTAGTTATAGGCAGTCCTTCAATATGTAGTATGCATTTAGGCAGAGTATAAAATGTACAAAGTGCTGATCAACCAGTGTTTTAGATATATACATTGAGTCGCAGATACTTGCTTAAAGTGAAATGTGAGCCGTTGTGCAGCCTGTGTAAACACTTTTATTGATTAAAACAAAGCTGAAAAGCTTGTTCTGATGTTGACATCAGACAAAAGGTTGTCTTGTTAACAAAATATCAGAAGAGTCCAAGTTACATCCATGTGGTTGAGATGGTCCATGTGACCTAAGGTTCGCCATCTGCAGTATAAACAGAGCCACAATGTATTCATATTAAAGGACGTTTAATAGACATTTGTGGGTTGTGCAGTTTGGACTTGAGAATCAGGCACAGTTTGTGCTCCTGTTATTGTTACCACTTTAGCATCGATAGCATTGTCTCAAAACAGGCTATTTGATGGGAACTGGTCATTTTCAGGGATTAGTTTAAAATGGGTTAACTAATCTCATAAACTGTCACCAGATTAACCCCTTAAGGACTAGACATATGTGTACCACTTAAGATATCAGTCAATCCAAAAGATGTAATATATTTTACACTGATATTGTCGGCCATAAAACCATTATATTAAAATGCAGAAAACACTGTAAACAAATGTGAGCATGAAAAGTGAGTAATGCATTTAGAGAACAGGCTTTGGTTAGAGCACAGGTTTCGAAAAACATTTAAAAAGGGGGGTTTTGAGGGCAAGCGTCAACCTCTGGGGCTAAAAAATGAAGCCAACGAAGAAGCGCCAAAAACTGCAGTTCCTCAAATGGCCACTTGAGGCTGGCTCCAAAAGGGAATCAATCCCCATAAACCTCCATGTTAAAATGCCAGATTTTACAGCATAAATAAACATGTTTACAGCCTGGTGCAAAAAGCGGTTTTAGTCTCCATAGCTAATTTCCCCCTTCATGACAACTGTACAGTGGGTGATTTTTTTTTATAACTCAACCATTTGCGGTTTATTAATGAAGTTACGTATAAGTGAGGGTGGGGCTGCTTTTAGTGACAGGCTTTCTGCTGATCCTTGACCTCTCAGTCAGACCCATCCTCGCTCCTCCACTGCCCCACCCACTTGCTCAAATATGATCACTTTTGGTTTCAAAAAACCAAGATGGTGATGTCTGAAATTAAAACTTCATTTATTATTTTTGCAGTTTATGTTTGATGGCCCTCCACCAGAAAAATATCAGCATCAAACACAATGTCCTGCATTGTACTTGTTATGCACCAATTTGTGCCTTTTCTGTATCAGTTTACAAATTTAGATGTCATGAACTTTGTCAAAATCTTTAGCTATGGGCTCTGGAAATGTTATTTAAGAAAATAAAAGCACTGAACATTTTTCTCAAACCACAAGGATACACTCTGAACATTGTGTTCTGGTGAGAAACATTGGGTGCAACTCAAAATGTGTCTGTTCACAATAAAAAAAAAAAACTCCACCGGGTGCCTTTAACTCAAGTTGCTCAGTGTGGGTTTTTGTTATTTGTGATGTGAGCTCTCTTTACAGGAGCTGGAATCACGCCCGGTGCAAATAAATTAAACTCAATACAAATCAGAATCATCATAAAACATGTCCAGTCTGTGTGTGTTTAGTGATTAGTTGACATAACAGTTTGCACTGACACTGATTGAAGCAAAGTGGATTTTTGCATCAATAAAAATACAATAAAAATTTAGATTACCAAAGTTTGTATAGCAAGTAGTATAGTCTGATACTAAGCTCTTTTAAAATGATTTTTCACATTGAGATTTTCCAGTTTTCATATTTCCCTTTGGTAGCTTAACTACTTAATCAATCAAAGAGCTGTCAGCCTCCAGGTGCTCATGTGGATCCCTCAGAGGGATCATCTGTCATCAGTGATATTTAAATATTTTCACCTGCTTTTGAAATTGACAAGTTGCTACCTGGCAGATGTTTTGCATCTGATTGATGTGGAAGTTCTTGGCCAAGCTTACACATGTTCCAAGCTGCGTTTCCCATTCACAAAATGGTGAGTGAAGACTTTATCTCCAATACAGGTCCACAGCCTTTAGTTGATTTAACCCTTTAACAGCTGAGTGGACATCAGTTCTTGTGCTGCATTTAGATGCTTTTCACTCGTATTTAAACCTTTGAAACTTGAAAAAATTGTTTCAATTTCTTTCAAAAACACAGAAAAAAAACACATAACGAGCAACTTGGCATTAAATGTCCTGCAAACCACAAAAAGAAAAATAGTAAAAGGTGATAAAGAAATGATATGAAAATTAGCTGGGGGGATTATTAGATATTATCAAAGAAGGGGGAGGGGCAGAAAACTATAATTACAATTCACCAAATTATATAATTACAGTTAAGTTACAGAAAAAAGAAAAAAAGATATGTATTCATTACTTTCTTGAGGTCATTTTGTTTTGTTTGTTTGTTACTTTTCTATTGCGTGTTAATTGGTAATTTTCTTGCAAATTTTCACTAATTCTTGCTAATTTTGGGGCCATGTCTTATCGAATCGCCCTCTTCCCATGTTTGTGAAATAAATCATGCCAATTTGCTCAGGTATCAAAGGGTTACTAATTATCTGAAAGCAACATGAGCAGTCAGGAATATGTGGTTTATCTCTTTATTAAACCATCCTGGGCTCTTTATTTATACAGTGCACTGCATTTCAGTTCATAAATGCTCCGAACAGCCGGCATGGAGACCAATTTGATCGATCTTTCCAAAGCCAGGTGCATAAAAATCACAAAACGCTTCATTTATAAAAATACAGTCAACAATAGAAGCCTGCCAAAATATATCACAGCTTAATATACAAATATATAAATGTACATTCAATAAATACAATAAGAAGTGTTTCTGAGATGTATTATGGCTATTATGTAGGCCAGTCCATCACAAATTACAGAGGCATGCATTTTTATTTTCAGCAATTTTATAACCTTTGACCTTTCAGAATAAGGGCATGTTCGTAGGCAGAATTCATCACTGAGGTAAACTGTTGCAGGTGAGACACTGTTGATCCATTCATGATGTCATTAAGGAGCATCTCACCATCACTGGATTTAGTTTCATGAAAAAAAATTACCCAAACTTAAAAAGTGTATATCCCTGTTGGACCCTAATCTCAGTGACCTTAACGTCTAAATGGCTGAAGGGGACTGAAAGCCGTTTAAAGTGACCAGTGACACAATAACCAAAACACCATCAAAGAACAAGTAAGGCTTCAAGGGATCAGATATTAACACATCACTCATATTCAATAAAAATATATATATAATACTGATTTTAAAAAGTATTTACAAAGACTGCTGTGATTCTCCGTTCAGTAGATAGTAAATACTTCTTTGGTCCCTGTCAATTGTTGGAAATTAGTGGTTCGGTCGAGACAAACATTAGGGACAAAATGATCATTTTGCACGTTTAGGAAATAAAAATAAAATAACAAAAAGATGTGCCTAAAATATGCCTATCACTCTAAATCATTTATACAATGACCCAAGTTCACAAAGGCAAAGAAAACACACCACTTTAGGGGTTGAAAATACATCAAAATCAATATAAACAGTACATGTGGGCTACAAAAGAATAAACGAATGATTACAAAGATATGCAGTAAGAGACACTGAAAGTGAGCACATCATCACAAAGAAACTTGTAACATTTTTCAGCAGCAGAACATGCGTAGAGACAGGAGAGAGCTTGAGTGTGCAGACTGGTTTCCAGCACAATAGATGAGGTTGTGTTGGTTGAACTGGGAGCTGAAGTCATGATACACAAAGGGAGGAAAATAAGGAAAAAGAAAGTTCAGTATATGTCCAGTTACTTGCAAAGGCTTTCCCAGTGTTGCTGTGTGCTGTCCGTCTTTGGCTACGTGTGGAGACATTAATGCTCTGCATGTGTTCAAGTGCAACCTCAAGCGTCGTTCTGCCCGAAAAGACTGCCCTGAGTTTTCAGCTTGTGCATCCTGGAAAGAAGAAAAGACAACAGTGAACAGGAGAGTTTATGCCTCTGAAAAAAACTGATTTTTAAAAACATTAATTAAAGGGATAGTTCAGATTTTTGGAATTGGGATTGTAAGGGTTACTCATCCAAAGACAGTGTATTACATACAGTAGGTATCAGTCAGCAGCAAGAAAATGTATTTACGCCACCTAAAAAAGTCACACCTAAAAAAAAATCAGTTTAAGTGTACCCTATGTCAACAGTATTTTCACTGCTTTATCTTTCTGTCAGACGGCCCTTTATGACGGAAAAGCTGGTAACGGCTTCAGTTCGCCATCCATGCTCTCTTCAAAGTCACACTCTGTGGCAAAAAACATAATTTTAGCTCCCTGACCACAAAAGCTGCTGGTCTACGGCTGCCTTGATTGCAACAGAACAACTTCATTTTTCAATTGGAAATCACTGCCTGACAAGAAGGTAAAGTGGTGAAAATACTCTCAGTAAAGTACAAACTCAAACTTATATTGATTGTTTTAGGTGGGACTTTCTTTGGTTGCTGACCCCTCCACAGCAGTACATTACTTAGCTTCTGTGTCTGACTCCAGTCTGCTTCTCCAAACTGGGGACGTGCAGACATCTGTATCTAATATTCTGTCTTTGAATAAAAATCCATGCAGCCCCACTTGAGACAAACTGAACTGTTCATTTAATAACTGGCAATAAATCTAAGGCTCCACAAAAGTAGCTTCTCCTCAACTTACAATTTTTCTTTACGGCTCCTGTTGTCTTCTTTTGACTTGACAAAGACTCCCGGTTCTCCTCCTCTGACGAGATAGGCAAACTCTCCTTCCTTTGCGCTGAAGATCACCCTGAAGTCACACAGAGAAAACTTAAAATTAATAAAATAGAGTAAATTTAAGTGCCACTGAACCAATTGTTGTTTATTTTAAATCATAATATATTTGTGATGGTGACCAATAACTTACTTGGATTGTTTCTCTCCGGACTTGATGCGCAGTTTGCGGATGTGGAATTTGCTGCTGCCCCACCAGTCTGACCAGCTGATGATCGCGTCCTTCTCCCAACGCAGCTTCACAATCATCAGGTCTCCGATGTCGACGTCGGTGGTGACGAGGAAGGACTGAGTACTGTTACCGTTCAGGTCCGGCCTGCGGGGTGAAAGGAAGAGTAAAGTACAAAGGTCGGCAGCTTAGCTTGAACTGTCTTACATAGCGGTATCCCTGGTATGTGTGTGTGACATATGCAGCACGAGGGCATTTATGGTGTTTATTTAGGGTCAGAATAATTGAAAACACTGTTGCGGATGCTAAAAAGTTGTTCTGTTTGGTGTACGTACAGGACGAAGGGAATGTCCTCCTTCTCTCCGTGGGTTCCATACAAAGAAATCTTCATCGGCTGCTGGGTGAAGCTCAGTGGGTCCTTACTGAAGAAATGTATCTTCCCTTGATAGTGGAAAACTATAACAGGAGAAAAAGTTCATGTTTTAGACTTACGCTCTCGAGGTTGACATGTTCTAAGTAACAGGCTCTTACCACTACTTAAAGTTAGTTTAATACTCTGACGTAACACTTCTCTGTCTTCATGTGACTGTCACAGTGCTGCATTCAAACACAGATTTGTGCTAAATCCTGTTTACATCCACACACCCTCGTACTGTAAATAATCAGAACTTTACAATTACTAAACATGCTTGCCTTTGCAAACAAAAAAAAACATACGGTTTCCAAATTACAATTCTTGAACGAACTTTTCCATCGAGAGTGTGTCACGTCCAGTGTCGCGTTACCTTTGCATACCCAACGCCACTAAAATACCCCTGACCTCTTCTTCATGTGAACTCCTGAATGCTTGCTACTTGTTGTACACGTCTGCCTGCAGCACTGTATGTGTGTGTGTGAGTGAGTGTGTGTAAGTGTGTGTGTGTGTGAGTGAGTGTGTGTAAGTGTGTGTGTGTGTGTGAGCTCCGAGTCGCCACATCCACACTATTCAAGAACAGCAGCTCACACTCTGAGGATTACTTCAGTTGCGGTATGTGCGTCAATTAACTCAACTCTCACTAATCCTTAGTAAAGTACATAAACTCAGCCAGACTTTTCCACAATAGCACAAAGTAATTCTTCTATTTTCTTGTACAGAAGCAAACACTAAACCTACAAACGCCTCCCTATGTGATTTTTTTTTCCCTTACCTTTGTAAGGCATAATTTCCCGAGTCTTGAGGTACATCGTGGCGCTGCGTGGCGAGCGCACTTTGTTGATGTTGTAGCCAATCTTGTTGCAGCGGTTCTTCCTGCAGCTGAGGCACAGCCCCTTGTTGAAGGCTTCCCTAGTGCTGCAGCGGTAGGCCATGCTCTGCTGCTGGGTGTTCAGCAGCGAGTCGATGAACAGGTGGATGGAGCGCTCGTGGGAGCATTTGACGATCTGGCCCATATCTGCAACACACAGAGAACAGAAGCTTTAAAACATCTCTCAAATGACATCATGCAAACAGAAAAGCTGTGTTCCTTTTGTATGTGGCTTTTTTTTTACATGTCAGTTTGGACCCAGGTGGCTTTTCGCACTTAGTTCTGCCTTATTTAGTTAAACCCTTTAAACCTGGACAGACATCAGTTTTCTTGGGCTGCATTCAGACAACTTTCACAACCATAAAAATCTTTTAAAACCGAGTAAATTGGCTGATTCATTTCAAAAACGGAAAAAAAATGGGCATTAGCAACTTGGCAAGAAATTCCCTGCAAACTGCAAGAAAATAGCAAAGGGTGACAGAAAAATGACCAGAAAATTTCTTATTTAAAATGATGTCACTTTTTTTTTCCTTATCTTTTTTGTTTGTTTTTCTTTTCTTTTCTTTTTGCTCCAGGTAATTTTCTTTTTATTTTTGCTAATTTTTTGATAATGGTATGATTATGGTTCATTTCTTGTTAAGTTGCTCATTACCTTCTCTCCATGTTTTTGAAAGAAATCAGGCTAATGTGCTGAGGTTTCAAAGGGTTAAAACACTTACAGCAGCTGGCGGATATACTATGAATCTGTAGGCGTTATGACTGGAGGCAAACGTATTTTAATTAAAGCTTTTATAGAGTCAAAGTCTCTGTTTACACCGTGTAAAGTTACATAAGGCTATATTGATGGTTTACAAGACTGTTGTTGCAAAAAGAAGATCGGTAACATCAGGTCTAAGCAAACGGAGCAACAGGTTCTCCCTAAATTTGAGCTATAATCACTTACACAAAACTATTGCCAGTTTCAAAACACGAGAAATAAATCCAAGGGCATAAACTGTCTATGAAAGACACTTGGAGTCCATAACTGAGCACTGGAGTCTAATAATAAGGCAGGTATATGCCAACATACCACCAGGTCATGCAGTTGAAGTTTAGTTTACAGTATATACACTGAAACACAACCCAAAGCATCATCTCAATGTTGTAAGGAACAAACAGCGAGCAGTATTTGGAGTACATACCATGGAAGCCCTTGATGCCTGCCTGTGCGATCCCCAGCAAGGTGTTCTGGATGTCGCAGCCTGGCTGGAAAGTGCCTCCGTTGGGGTAAATGTCGATGTGGCCCACAGGTCTTTGGATGCCAATGCTGCGGCCTGGGGATCCCCTGGTGTTGGTGTGCAGGACGTCCACAAACTGGGCGTCATCTCGGGACAGAGTGTTCTGGTTGTCGGCGTGCTCGAAGGTCGGACCAGCAGGATCCAGACCTGGTAGAGTGAAAGTTGATTTTAGATGAATTGGAAGAATTTGTTTGTGCTGGTATAGAGTAACTGGGTGGATAATAGATGTGGGACCGAGTCATTGTCTTACAAGTCGCAAGTAAGTCTCAGGTCCATGCGCTCAAGTCCAGAGTCAAGTCCAAAGTCATAAACTTTAAATTTCGAGTTGTAATCAAGTCACAATGCACTCTTCAGCACATGTAATGCCATTTTAAGAACAGAATAATCGTACAATAAATTTACAAAAATCATGATAGCTTTTTAAAATTTGTGAAAGGAAGTTTGTTAAAAAGTTGCTTAGCTATGAAGCTATCTTTAGCCAAGCATCACGTCGCTAAATATGTTAATATTAGCCTCAGCTCACCATTCTCTGTGCAACTTCAAATATCTAACATAGTAATTGCTGTGTTTCTATCTGTTAATTTTCACCCTGCACGTTTTTGTACACAAAATAATGATCTTTGGTATCTTTTTTTTGCAATGTGATTGCATGCTGTCAGACTGGTTCAAATAAAGTTGATCTGAGAAATAACGTGCTAAAATGCTCGTAATAAGTAGTGTTCATGTTAGTTGGTTCAGGAAATTCATTGATTCATGGCATAATTTTTTATTTGTTTCCTTTTTAATCTTTGGGCTTGAGAAAAGGTAAAAAGTATTTTCAATTTAAAATGCTCAAGACCAAGTGAAGTCCAAGTTAAGTATCTTTTTTTTTTCTTTTGTCAGGTCAGGCTAGACTCAGGTCTAGCTCAAGTCCAGGTCACGTGACTCGAGTCCACACCTCTGGATAAAGACGCACAAAAGCAGAGAGGAATGTCTCTTTTCCAAAATGTGAGTAAATCATCTCTCTTCTCCATGTGCAGCTCTGGCAGATCCGCTGCAGCTCAGAACAATGTGAAGCTGTGATTGTGGATTTGTTTTGGCTTTAAAGCAAACAGAGCGAGATTTCAAAGCTCGATAAACTTCTGACACTATGTGTATTGGTCGCCGCTAACAGGCACCAACTGGCTTCATGCACACATACAATACAGTTCAGGAATGTAATGGCCGGCAGATTTTATTTCACTGGGGTGCTGTGTTGTTTTTACGAGCAGGGCGCATATATTACATTACAGTATGGTATGGCGTGTTTGCACGCATGAATTCATTGGCTCAGAGACTAAATTTAAACATTAATAGTGTATATCGAAATGCTTCTAGCTTAAACACAATACACATGCTCATACATTTATTTGGTATTAAATACATCTTTGCTGTTTATCTGTATGTAATGTAAGTAGATGATGATCCATTGGTTGTGTTCTCACCTGTGATCCTGCTGATTTTATGGTCAGTGAGGTCTCCAGCAATCCCAGCCACATGTGCTCCCAGACTGTAGCCGAGCAGATGAATCCTCTCCCAGGGCAACTGCAGCTCTCTCTGAAAGGGAGGTGATGGATGAGATGTGCCAAAGGAACATGTCGACATGCCTTAAAACAGTTTAAAGTGAATGCGGCAGACAAGCTGGAGGGTTTAATAGTAAGCTGAATCTGGCAGAGTGCTGCAGCACTCTGTTCAAATAGAGTTTGGGACATAATCCAAGTAGGGATTCATTTGTGTAATTTTTGCCAAAACTTTGCTTTAAACTTGGAAGTGATGTATACAAAGGACAAACAGTTCAAAGTGTTTATGCCAAAACCCCTTTTTGCCTTGAAGTTGTTAAAACAAGGCTGCGCTCCACTAAATACTGAGCCTTGTAAAGAGGGGCTGCCGTGAGCCACAGACGCAGCTATAAAAAGCTTTTATAAGGCGTTTAAAATCATAACCAGTAGGGTAACATATCCGCAGGAGCACCGCTGGGTTCAAAAACATTACATCATCAGATACAAATTTGTCATCGATTGTTGGCTGCTCTAATTTCTTTTTTTGGCAGATTAACGTAGAATGAAAAAAAATGGTGATCAAAATTTCAGTCAGCCAAATCCACTTTTTAACAAAGAGGATGTAGAGAATATGATCCAGCTGTTAGCCAGCTGACAGTCAGCTTGGATGCTTTTCAATAAAAGAAAAACTCACTTGAATCCATGAAACAAACTTGGCCACATCGCGGCCCACTAGCTTGGTGTAGGCTGCAGAGGTCGGGTAGTGCTGGTTGGCGCGGGTCAGCCAGTCCACCACAATCACGTTGGCACTGGGCACGCGGTCGTAGAGGGCGGACACCAACTTGGGCACCCAGCTCTCGAACATCCCCGTCACCTATAGTAACACACACACGTCTGAGGTCAGCTGCAGGGTGGCGTGATGTATTCATTCTGTGTCCCGCAGTTGGAGGGAAGCCAAGGTGTCATCAGGTTTGAATCTTGTTGCATGACTGAATTTAAATCACATTATAGGAGGAGATGCATAGACTGTGTGCAGAGTAAACTCACTGCTCTCACTCTGTCTGCTCTGAAATGTGTCTCACTGTGCCGTACGGATGCTCATCGGTTTGGACTGCGGGGGTTTCCGCACATTTTCATGGACATTATGGCGACGTCACTTTGACAGCTACATAAAATAGGCTGTTATGTTACGTAACATGGAAGGTTATCCTCAAAAGATCACTGTGTCCATTTCAATGCACATAAGATGCATAATAAATTGCATAATAAATTGTCCATGACTTTTCCAAAACGTTCAATGATTATAACTAATTATATGACATTTCCAGGCCTGGAAAACATGATTGTTAAATTCCATGACTTTTCCAGGTTTTCAATGATCGTAAGAACCCTGAACATTTGTAATCAGTTTTGGTGAGACTCAAACTTTATATTATGACCAGGATATAAACTTGTTTAGAGTCAAAGGGACGTTGGAGGTCTTCTGAAACAAACTGTGTACATTACCTACATACACATTACACAAGAAATGAGGCATCCATTGGATAGACCTGCTTCAATACTTGTGATCTTTTTATGTTTTTCAGTTTTAGAGCACACCAATTCAATTTTACATTCAGTTTGACGTACCGTCCAGCCATGAATCACAATGAACGTCTGTGATTCTGGTTTGTATTCACACTCCTCGATGCTTTCAGGCTCTCCGGGCACAAGGTAGCAGAGGTCATCTTCTGCAGATTCTGCAGAGCGCAGGGAGAACTTGGTCACAATGTCCGTGTAGTCTGTGATCCATTCAGTGGTGGTCGGCAGGGGAGTAGCGGTGACTGTGCTGTTTACTGCCACAACAAACACACAAACAGAATACAGTGAATTATTAGAATATATCGGAGTATGGCAGAAATTTAAAGGATTGCATGCAAAAATCAGGAAGGGCAGAGGAAAAGTGCATTAATAACATTATTATAACACCTTCCAGTTCTTTGCATCCATACAAGAAATCAGGCAGTAATTTTTATCACATATTGACTTAGAGAAGACAAAATAAACACATTTTTAATGCATATTTCCAAACCTTGCTGCTTTTCTCTATCACAGTAAGTGACCACTATTAAAGCAAAGTAAGTCAACTGGGAGAGGCATAAGGTATGGCAGTGTCGCCCCCTTTTGTCTCCACTGCATTTCTACCAGCATAAAATGAATAAAACCCCAAAATATTGTTCAGAGCCATAAATTCCTCAAGAGATTTAGTTCAGTTATGTTGATCTAAACTGGATAAAAACGTATTAACTCATTAGATCATTCCTCTGAGTCCAGTTTTTTTTTATTTAAAATGTCTTTTAGAAAAAAAAAAAGGCTAAATGGTTTTTGGTGGGAAAAGGTCATTAGGAGGTTAAAGTTATTCTAATTAAACAATAAATACTTTTTAAAAAATTTTTTGTATTTTAACCTTAAAATGAATGCAATTAAATTACATTTTAAAACTCTCCGGTTTTCATATCTGATGTTTTTTTCCTCTGCTCTTTCTGCAGACAAAAGGCCTGCTTTTCTTCATGCACACATGGACCTGAATGGTATGAAATCGGATGCAGACCTGCAGACCTGAACTGCGATTCACGGGGTTACTCTCGGTCAACACGGATGCATTAATTAACCTGCATTTGATTATTTCATCACAGAGCTGCGCATGAATCACAAAAATAAATAAAAAACACAAACGCACTGATAGTGTCTCTTACCAAACACAGTGGTGGTGAGTTCGGGTTCAGAAGAAAAAGTTGCAAAGATTTTTCCCAAAATTATCCAAACAGACAAAAAGCAGATATTTTCTTTTCCCATATTATTGAGAAGTTTTTTTCTCTCTTAAATATCCTGAATAAAAAAAAAATCTGGATGATGGTTGTTAATCCAAGCTTTTATAGAAATTTTAAAACACAAAGTGTAATGGAGTGGCAGTTTGAGAGTAAAGTTGCTTATGGTCTGTCACAGTTGCCGCTCCAAGTCATCTTTATGGGTGGCTCATTTGAATATTTGAACATGATTGGCTGGATGTTGGAGGGCGGAGTTAAACTTTGTCCCATCAGCTCTGAATCACTGGAGGAAGGTCATTCACAGCCCTCCTCACAGCAGAGCTGTCCGGCTGCAGCGCGCAGGACTCTCTCAGTAACTTTCATTAAAACGGTGTCTTTAATGTCAATTATCAGCCATCAATTAGCTACTTAGGTTTTTTTCAAAAAGCTACAGCAAAGTTGCTTCAAACTTTTTTCTTTTTTTCTTTTTTTTATTGTAGAAATAAATCTTGCATTTTAATGACTCATGTTAAGCTGTTTTAAAAAGAAATACTTTATGTGTGTAAATATGTAACTTTTCTGATTGTTTTCTTTTCTGCACACATTAAACTAAAAGTCCTGCACTGACAATGTTACTCAAGTAAAAGTATGCAAGTATTATCGGTAAAATATACCTAAAGCAGCCCATCCAAAGTACTTAATGCAGGAAAAATCCCAGTTTGTGAATTATTACGTGTTATATCATTACATTGTACTACTGATGTATTGATGTATAGCCTCAATCGAATTTTACTACTTAGTTCACTACTTCTACTACTTCTACTACTACTTAGTTTTACTACTTTGTTTGTTGAGGTTATGATTTTGTTCTTCGATCTAAAAAATAACATTTTACAAGCTCATCGTATGTTTTCTATGTAAACTAACT
Source organism: Plectropomus leopardus (assembly GCF_008729295.1). Lineage (NCBI taxonomy): Eukaryota > Metazoa > Chordata > Actinopteri > Perciformes > Serranidae > Plectropomus > Plectropomus leopardus. The sequence continues at coordinate 24,320,934 of NC_056465.1, forward strand.
TATAAAGTAATAAGTAACAATAGCTGTCAAAAAAATGTAATTAAAAGTGAAATATTTCCCTCTGAACTGTGATGTACACACTAAATGGAAGGAGAGTACCTCGAAGTTAAACTTATGTGCAGCGATTACAGAGTCGAGTACAATAATACTATGTAAAGTAAATTTATGTTTTTTTTTACTTGCAATTCAGTGTCAAATAATTTGATTTCACCAGGATAATTTACTCATTGTCAGTAAGCTACTGCTCTCCAGGAGTCCTGGGTACATCCAAGATACACAACCAATAAGATAAAAACACAGTAATCTAAAAAAAATATATACTTGGACATTTTCTCATCCAAATATATACGAAAGCTCTTCAGCTCCAGATGTCCTTCTCGATGAATGAATGAAATTAATGAATTACTCACAATTCACTGATGTTTATTATGTCAACTGTTTAATTGTATAAAGATTTAAATCTTATGATCAATTAGTTACCTGGTGTCATTGTGTGGCCTGACAGTGCCGACCACATTCAGCACCCTGGGCAAGCTTTTCCTGGCACCCCTCTCCCAAAATAATATTATTATTATTATTATTATTATTATTATTATTATTATTATTATTATTACTATTAGTAGTAGTATTAGAAGTAGTAGTAGTGGTAGTATTAGCACTTGTCTTTTACATTTATCGTATAAACCAGCAAGAGGAGAAGAGCTAATGAGAAAACCAGATTATGTTGTTGTTATGTGTGCAAATGTGTACATTTCATCTTCTTCTTTTTCTTTTTTTTCTCAGTGTCCCGAGTGGCTTCTTTCCTATTACTTTAACACTCTCTACATACACTCACTTATGTCGGATCAGTTTTAAAACACTCGAAAGTTTGGGCGGGGTAATCGTGGTGGCCCCTCTGGACCGGCGCCTCTGTCGTCTTGGAGGATCCACCACTGCATCTTAACCTGATCTTCTGAACAGCGCGGGTGTTTTTAAAAGCCCCATCTCCCACTAGGGGCTCAACTGGGTCACAAAATGAAACCTCTGTGTCTCATCCTGTGCCCTGGGACTGCATGCAAAAATGAAACTTGAAAATTTTCAAAGAAATACATTTTTAAAAAGCTCATTCCTGTCTCTATCATGTCATGTGAAATGAAAACAAGATGTGAGGATGCTCTGCACATTCTTTATGGTGGCAGTTAAACAAACCCCCTTTGCAGGACTTTGGGGCACCGAGGAAACTCAGAAACTCCAGATAAATCACAAACACATGTGGGTTTCAGAACAGGCATGAGAGAAAAGTGTCTGAGCCCATGTGTCTGGGTTTTATGATGGGTTTCATGCCAAAACACCTGCGTGAGAATCTTTTACACTTGTGTTTTCTCTCAAAACTGAGGACAACAAAAACAGATCGACCTCTAGCCTAGATATTTCTCCATCCTCGTACTATTGTACATTGTGTCCTCTGATGTCAGCACACTGAGTCCACATTACACATTGAAGTTTCATTGTTATTAAACGTGACATACATTAGTTTTTCAGAGAATCATTCCTGTGTGATCCCCCCTGCTGTGTCATTTAATTTCCAGATATATGATTCCTCCAAAACCTGCTGAGAGAAAGTGAAAAAAATTTGATTAAGATATCACATGCAGAGCACGACCCAAAGTGTGGGCTGTTGTGTTTAATATGTTCTGTGTTGCCATGAGAGAAAAAAAAATCTCCACAGACACACTAAAGTTACCTTTTTATTGTCTGAGAAACATTTACCACCAGGAAATTTACTGTGCACACATATGGTATAGCTTTGACCATGTGGAAGAAGCCAGAGGGGAGTTTTTGTCTTATTTTCCTACATGCATAAGATTGCATAATCCACCAATTATTTGTTCCCTCAAATATTTTTTTTTCTTTTCTTCTAACCTCTTTAAAACACAACGTGTAGAAACATACTAAGCACTATTGTTCTCTTTCCCACAAATGGATCTGAATCTCAATCTTTTACTTTTAATGAAGGTGATAAAATAAGAAAAGTCAAGTCGACACCAGTCAAAGACTTAGGAAGGCTTTGTTTTTATGCCTCCAGTGACAGGTGTGGCCAGAGGCATAATGTTTTCAGGTTGGCTGTCCATCCCATTTTTAAGAACACCTTGAAGGAATTTCTTTAAATTTGGCACAAACGTCCACTTGGACTCAAGGTTGAACTGATTTCGTTGTTGTTCCAAACGTCAAGGTCACTGTCACCTGTGGTAATTAAACTTAAACTAATCTAGAACAATCTTTCCACAGATAAACCTGCAGGGTATATTTTCAGATTTGGCACAAACGTCCACTTGGACTCAAAGATGAGCTGATTAAATTTGGTGGTCAAAGGTCACTGTAAGCTGTTGTGATCAGACTTGACAAACTAGAGGAAGTAAAAGTTGTTGCAAGGTTTCTGTGGTTAAACTTGCAGAGGGATCATTTCCAAATTTGGCACAAATGTCCACTTGGACTCATCCACTATGGACCGATTAGATTTTGGTGATCAAAGGTCACTTTGACCTCATTAAACACGTTTTTGGCCATAACTCAGAAATTCATGTGCTAATTATGACGAAATTTCACTCAAATGTGTGACAGAATAACATGATGAAGTGATGACATTTTATGTCCAAAAGGACAAAGGTCAACTTCACTATGACATCATAATGTCCTGAAAAAGCACATTTTAGGCCAAAATTTCATGCCATTTCTCAGGAACAGAAGGGGAGTCATTTGGTCAGATAATGAATTGTTGACAGTAGTGTTGGGCGTTGATCTTGAAACTTTGCTGATTGTTTAGATCCTTTGTGCTGCTGGGTTGAAGATGTGTGTAAATGCATCCACATTTTAGAATATGTAGCTCCTTTACCGAATCATCAGTATTTGAAGCATTGTCTGTTGCCATGGCTATAAGTCTATGTAAAAGACATATGTGAACTGTAACTGTAACTTGGCTGGTTTGATGTTTTACAGCTGGAGTCTCTGAGACATCAAACAGAAGAACTGTGACATTTTCTGTAGCAGAATTCTCAAACATCATCATGTTTATGAGCAATTCTCAAAAAGTTAGAGAAAGTCATTAAAATCTCAAGGCAATTAAACAGTGTGTGTTTTGGTAGTTTGGGTAACCCCCCCCCCCAAAAAAATGAAGACACTGATTTACTTTTCTTTATGACCATTTTCTGCACGATTGAACCTCAACGTCCTCAGTAATTAACTGCTGCTCTATATTTTTCTTCTCTATATATACTCTGTAATTTCTTCTGTCTTACATGTTAAAGTATATGTATGCCTATGTAAGTTTGTGTGCATGTCAGTGATTGTGAGGAAGGTGATGCTTATGGCCAGCTCAACAGGCCCAACCCAGTGATTAGAGAAAGGAGCACCTCCCATCCCCCAGCCTGTGATTCTCCATCTGCACAGTCACAGTAGTTACTGTATTTGACCCCCGGGGCTGACTCACAGTGATGAACGACAGGGCACATCCTGTATGAGACACACCCTGGCAGCGGCATCTTAAATGGCTTAAAGAGTTTTAAAACTTGGTGTGATTATCGGGGGGAAAGGGAGAGAGATGTAGAGAGATAAAGAAGGGAGAGGAATGTGAGCAGCAGCTGATTTAAGACAGGCAGACAGCTGATGGTAACAACAGGTAGACCGTGGAGCAGACAGACTGCCGGAGGTGTTCTGGCCCATATACTGGTCTGATATGTCCCAGATTAATGTCATTCAGTCCCTTTGAGATGCAATTAGTCTGGCTTTGAGCCTGAAACCTGCTGAGGAAATTAAAAGATCACTGCAGAGAGAACATAGATTTCCTGCTGGGGAGGAATTCCTTCACTTTCCTGTTACTGCTTTTTTTCTTGTGAAACCTTAAAGGCTGCACATTTGTTTCACATTCCTCTGTTTGCACTCATGGGAGATTACGTCGGTTGTAGCATGCAAAAAGTGCAGAGCAGCATTGAGATGCACAGACTAATTCGTATAATCTGGCGAATGTTTGTGGTGGTGTTGACATTCCATCTGTTTTCTTATCTGTTTCTATTTCCATCTGTCTCTCGCCTCCAATTTTTTTATTGTGGCAAACACAGGCTAGTCACGGATCTAGTCACTGTAATTTAAATACTAAATCACAACACTCAGTCAGTTTGGCTTACATGAAATCTCTGAAAGTGAGACATAAACCTCATAAATGTGTGTTTGCAGCCGTGCACTTTGAACGGTGGAGTCCTCAATGTGCATCCTGCTGACTCACTCTGAGAAAGCTGATTTTGGAAAAACAGGGATAAAGTTTCAGAGGACGACGCAGCATAAATATGCACCTTGGCGTGCGGCCTCCTGTGTTTCGGAGAGGTAATACCATGTGTGTACAGTATGTGACTTCCAAACTAAAGATCCACAGCCTGCAGGAAGGTGATGCGGCTGCTGATTTTCATGTTTGCTGAGTGTTTTCTGATGACTTTTAAAGGTCCAGTGTGTGGAATGAAGCGATATATTGGCAGAAATGGATTATAATATAGTAAGTAGTTGCTTCTGTGTATAAGCACCAGAAAATAAGAATCATTGTGCTTTTTGTTACCCTATAATAAACCATTTATGTCTCCAGAAGGAACGAGTCCTCATTTGTGGAGTCCGCCATGTTGCACCGCCATGTTTCTACGGTAACCCAGAACAGACAAACCAAACACTCACTTAAGATATGGCCATTTGCATTTTCACAGCAGTCACTGTAGTTCGCAGCACTTCTGTGACAAGCAGCCAAACAGCATCGGAAGACAAACAGATTTGTAACGTGAAACTGCTGTGTTCAGTGTTTCTACCGGTTGAAGTCACCTGGTCCATTTGTTTTCGAGAGGAAGAGACCTTTAGGGATTATTAAGCTTGTGATAAAAATCTCCTGAGTAACTACCACCAAAGGATTTTTATGCAGGAGCTCACACTTGTCACATTGGAGAAGTTTCAGCTGGGGGCAATCTGCAATTCTCACTGCTAAATGCCTCTAAATCCATCACATTGCTCTTTTATAACCTACCTGAGTTTTCATTTTGGGTTACAATGCCATATTTTTCTCTGTTGCTGAAACTGTATCCCTGAACAAGGCCATCCTCTCACTGTTTTTCATGATCACATTGTGTTCCCCTTTATCTGAATGTTTCCACTGTCTTTCATGGCCACCACTGACAAGACACAACAGGACCGAAAAAAGACCTTCAGGGATTCTCTGCTCAAACCTTGAAGCCAGCTGGAGAGAAAATAATGTCAAGTTTTTTAAAAAAACAAAACCTCATGAATCGTGGTTTTACCAGTCGTAAATTTTATTTTACATTTGCAGCATGAAAGCTAAAGAGAAAGCTCTGTTATCTGACAGCAGAGTGAATTTAAACTTTAATTACCCATTCAGAATCCATTAGACGAAGAAACAGAGTTGTCGGGCAGGACAGACAGAAAGAAAGGCCCTCGGAGGGAGTCTTTTACGAGCCTCCTACTAAAGACGCAGTAAGGTCATAAAAGAGCCACAGAAAGTCGCAAGTGTGTGAGGAGGGCTGTATTTTATTTCTCTATTCAAGGGTGACATGAAGAGGTTGTGTTACACACTCGCACCAGCAGTTTAACGAGGAAACTAATTGATTCATGTATTGCGTGTGAGACGTTTAGATGTTTATATCTAACATACACTAAGCGTGTCTCTTATTTGTAGCCACTGTACACTGTAAAGTGTGTTTGTGCCCCTTTTAGGAAGCTTTCGGTCCTCACTTTCCAGTAAGTGAACCAGCAAGATAACAAACACAGAGCTTCACAGGAAAAGAAGAATCAACAATACTCTTCCTGGGAAGATCTGTCAAAATGTGGAATTTTGAAGATTATGTTTACAGTATTTGAGAATGCAACATGTAGAGAAATGTCCAAACTTTAGTTTTTCTGGACGTGCGTGAGTCTTAAATAGTTTTGCAAGCAAAAAAGCAGATAATATCATCTCTGTGGTCTCGCTGTGAGACGTTTTTCCCTCACAAAGATAATGCTCATGAGATCGGTAGAAAGCCAGGAGTATCAACCTCCTCCTATATCATGTTTGACATATATATAAAACTATATATAGATATATATGAAACTTAAGTCCATGTACAGAAGCCAAACTCCACTAAGGAACAAGATATTTTTGCCTCCCAGTTAGATTAGGCATGTAAGCGCCAGGTTTTGACAAGGAAGAACAATATATGGAGAAAAAACTAAGAATGTTCTTGGTTCTGCTGCATCGATTTTGATCAAATCATGAGTCTGACAATGTTTTAGGAGTTCAATGCTAAACTGGGAGTGCTTCTGGGAAAATCGACTGAGCATGCTTTATTTTGTAAAGTTTAAAACTCAGTGAGGTGATCTCACTGAGGAGAGTTTGCCAGCATGGGTGACCTAATGTGAGCAGTAGGAAGATATGTATTACCATATATCATGTTTGACATCTATAAAACAATATATATTTAGAGCTATATGAAACCTAAGTCCATGTGCAGCTACCAAACCCGAACATGGCACTGCTACAGAGCACGAGGACATTTTTGTCTGCTGGTCAGATAAGACATGTGCCTGTAAATTCACATACAGTGTGTATGCGTTTATACATGTACTGTACATAAACACACACACAGAGGAACATATGGTTTTGAGGCTGTACATCTGTTGCAGGGTGTCCTCTGTAAATCAGGTCATACAGAGCTTCCACTGTTCTTCAGCACACTTTCTTGTTGTAATAGATTCATGCAACTGTGCACAAAGTCCTGACAGTGATACGCACACAAGCACACATATATCCAGATGGTGCAGGCTGACATGCACATCCAGTAACTCTGTCTGCTCAGTCAAGCTTCTACGTCACAATTTCATGCCTGTACATTACATAAGGGCTGTTGCACATGTGTGTTGGTGGGTTTACTTGTATGTTATGAGTGGAATGCAGCAGACCAGAAGCCTGAATGAGTCCTATGTTTCATCCATGGAGGCAGCTGGTGGTGATGCTGCTGTAAAGGGAGACAACTGGGGTCGCTGTGCGTGCAGCAGTCAGCACCAGTCTAGTCAGACCAGACTTTCTCAACTCACTGATGTCCAAAAAAAAGTCATTTCATCATTTTGGGATTTCAGCTGCTCCAGATGATGCCAGTGTCTTGGGGTTGCAATTTGTGCTGACTTTCCTTTTTAAATTGTTTGAATACTTTTGCAACCTTATCTTGACTGAGAACATGCTGGGGCAGTGAGTAAAGTGTGAATGTGATGTTACATGGGATATTATGGGTAAATTGATTTACTAAGTCTTTAATTAAGTCATATGTATGGTTCCTTGTGCGACCATATGTTAAAGGAATAGCCCAAATTAAAGGCTGAGAGGACCACTGAAGATTATTTTAAGGCCCATTATAACTAGGAAATTACTCAGAAACCACAGAACATTTGGTGACAGACTTTTCTCTGAATGTTTAGCGTCCCTCTTTCAGTCCCGAATGACATATGCTATATATCTGACTCTTCAGCTCCAGGTCTTGGACTGTGACAACCCGTCTTGGCTCAAATTTGGTCTTCACTCTCTTTTCATCAGTCTGGCTGCTGTCTTAGCGCAATGTCTTTGGCAGGCATGAAACAGACTTTACATCATTCCTCTCGTGCCACTGCCCAAGCAGCCTGGCATGAGTGCTCTGCACGAATGACTGTGAGAAGCTCGGGATCATCATTCTGGCAGCACACCTCCACCAGATGAAGAATTTCCGCTGGCGTCCATCCGTGTTGTCCTATCGTTGCTTGTTATCAAATATCTGTTTGCGGTTTTGCTTAATTGTCTGATCACAAACAGGCTAAAAAATTATGAAATATCTCATTTAAATATAAAATGTCTTTATTGTGTCAATGTTTTGTTTTAATAAAAATATCTCATATCAGCCCATGTAAAGGTCTAGTGGGAAAAGTACAGGTTTTTATTAATAACATTAACAATGACTCATTTCTAATCAAGTGCTTTGGTGAGAGTGACAGTCAGCCATGCAGGATACAACAAAATCAGCCATCATTAATTCTAATAGTTGCGCCTCTACTGTTTAAACTGTGACATGTCAAAATGCATTCATGCATTCATGCAAAGGCCTCCATGCATATAAGAAAGTAGTTGCATAAAGCCTAAAAAAATAAGCTATTTTTCTGTACTTGGTTGTATTGTTTTCAAATCATGTAAGAACTTCGTGATTTTATGGGCATCAATTCAACAAAAATATTCTCAAAACACATTTGTTGGCAGAAATCTGGCAGGCTGAAACAAAAGAGCGTAGATCCAACATCTTGATCCACTATTTATATTTTAATCTGCCTCTTTTTCTGCATTTTTTTCTGGCCCACAGCACTGATGCTCTGCAGGAACCCTGCAGGTCTTACTGTTGTTCTGAGCTTCAGTTCTGTTGAAACATAAGAAGAATGTTGTCTCAGCTTTGTTTTCCCTCAGCTGTCCGAGGAAGCTCCTGGTGGATCCACCTGAGGCGGTCTCAGGTCTGGTGCCTTGCAGACTAACACAGAAAAGGAGCTCAGGCACATGAACAAGCCTGCAAATGCAAACATGCAACTCAAACATTACTACGTCGCCTCAGCGTCTCACATTCATATGCACTGATTGAGAGGCGGACACACAGAAGGTCTGACTGAAAACCTGCTGTGTGATATGATGTGAACTCCATTATGTTTGTTTCTCACATGCAGGATGTAGGTGAGGCTCCAACACCTGCTGTCATCATCACATTACCTTCCAGACCCTCCACATATCATACACTACATTAATCACATATAAATAAACTCCATGATTACCTCTCTTGAAAAAACATCTCTGCTACATATCTGCATGCAATGGGTTTGTGATTCTGTGTAATAGATAGTGATGTAGATACAGAGAAAAAGGAACAGATAGGACAGAGACACAACAGAAACATGGAGGAGACTTCAACTCTTCGGGACAGACAACATAAAAAATAAACACACATTCCAGAGTCCAGGAATCTGGATAAATGATGTTTCACAGCACGGGGGTGACACCAAAGATCAATGCTACACATTCCTTTAATACTGACCTCATTGTAAGAGTTTGGAAATGACCAAAAGTGTGTTTGTGTCCAGGTAACATGTCTGCAACCGTCTCTCACTCAGTGTGTTCCTCAGTGGTTGTGGTTATGTTGATTTAAGCTGTTGGTTTGTACATCTGGCAGACTATTTGCAGTGCTGGGGAGGGTCAGTCAGGGCAAGAGGAGAAGGGGCCACTGGTTTATGTTCTGATCACCCACAAGTCATGTCCTCTCTGCCCTTATCTTCTGCCTACATTTCTCACTTTTATAGCACTGCTGTTATGGATGGAAGAGTTGTTGGTGTAACTAATGAATGCATGCAGTGTGTGCAACCCTCAGTCTTCACTGTTGTTCTTATGTAAATGCATTTTAGTTGATTTTATAGTTGCATTCACTGATAATTAATATGCAAAATAACATCTACTAAATGCCTAAGATATCGTGAAGTAATCAGTTCTGGCTTCAGTTTATAGTTGCATAATACCCTCTGGTGGACAAAAAGAGAATGACAGAGGAAAATGGGAACAGCTTGCATTCAAAGTTTTCTAAGAACTGATATTAAAATTAGGAATCACCTTTGGTTGTTCGTCTATTTCTCCTTGAAAGAGCAAGGTAAAGGTAAATGCATACATTTGATTAAAGGAAATTATCTCTTGTTTTTTTACATTACTATTCTCACTGAAATTGAAAAGCATATTTAAGAAAAGAATTATGGTCTGGTTTTTGTGGGGATCGGTATTTGCACACAAATTTTTCCATTAACATGTATTGAAAATTGTAGTAAGCCATACAGCAATTTTGATTTTAAGAAAGAAAAAAGCTGATTTGTTCATCCCTTATATTAACCATGCTAAATGCCTCTGTTGCTAGTAACTGTAGCTGCAGACCTGCAGATTTCGCATAACACCTGTTTCACCACAAGATACATAACATTTTATCAGTTAAAAGTTTGTCCAAGCCGTCAAATCCAACTGCAAAATCTACAAAATATGCAAGAAATATGCAGCAATATCATTCAGCCATCTACCATTTTTAACTGTTTAATGTGAGGCTTAAATTAAATGCATGAGCCCGAGATCCCAGTGGACAATAATCATAACTCCAATACTGACAGGAGTAGCTACGGCTTGGGATGAGTGACTGTTTATAGCAGGTGTGGCCAAACATTAATTAATTATAAAGAAAAATATAAGGAGTCACAGACCAAACAATAGTAAATGCTCAGTTTTCAACCAGGTGGAAAATTAAAGTTTCGACACCAGAAGAGTCAATCACCACAGCGTACTTTCCCAGTTATATACGTACACTACAAGTCATCACTTGTGCTTCATGATGAGTGGGACGCAGTGTGCTGAAGGTGGAAAGTATCTGTTAGTAGAGAGGAACTCCATCTGTAGAAAAGGAACTTGGAGCCATTAACAGATAAGAGCCAGGGAAGTTAGAGTGAAGAAGATGCTATATTTGGAGATCATGTCTCAGCCCACACTGATATATGGTGCACTTATGACTTCTGAGTATGAAGTACAGAGGTCGAGTCAAGATCATCACAGTCCAAATCAAATCCTGTTGCAATAAAACATTTAAACACATATGAGAGCGAGAATGTTCCCTGCAAGACTTACTGAGGTGACTGACAAGAGATGACATTGCTGAACTCCAGTTCTCCCAGGCCACCCACTGGGTTTGCTGTTTCAGCCACTCGCTTTTCACCTCATTTCTTCAGTCTAGGCTGGAGGTCTAGAAGATATGTGAAATACATCCATCCTCATCGGACTTGTTGAGTAACTCTCCCTATGACATTTGGAAAAGTTTCAGGGTGTCAGAACAGCCGTCTGAGTGCCCGTGTTCACTGTATGTGGTGCTATTAAAGGTTACAGAATCACAGTGTTATGTGGATGGACACCATGATCAGTCAGCAACAATACTCCTCATCTTCGACTCCATTAGTCTGATACATACTATAGACCAGGGACTGCAAAATTATAGCCCCCAGGTCAACTGCAGCAAACTGCCAGTTTGAAATGGTCAAAATTTTGATAGTAAATTGACATATGGGTTGAGAATTTTTTCAATAGTTTGCAATGCATGTACATTGCATAGCTGTGTTTAAACACAATTTTACTGTCATCTTGATTAACAACTATTATCAAGCACTGCCATCGCACTTTGAAATCTGAACAGTGGATCTCACTAATTTATGTAAAATGATTTATTGTAGACGATAAAAACATTTACATCAGTAAATGTGGCAGTGGGCATAAAAAGACAAAATACTTTAAGAAACGTGGGCACAACAGTAATGTCTATCGTTAAATTGTTTGGTAGTGTTGCATAGTAATTTGGATTTAAAATAAATACATTTGGCATTTGGGCTTTTCTGGTGTAGAAACTTTGATTTTCCACCCATGTAATTGGTTGAAAACTCAGCATTTACTATTGTTGTTGAGGACTCCTTATATTTTTCTGTATAATTACCCACAATCAAAAATATTTGGCCACACTTGCTATAAACAGTAACTCATCCCATGCCATGGCTCTCATTATTGGAGTTGTGATTATTGTCCACTGGGATCTCGGGCCCGCTCAATGTGGCTAACACTGTGGCAAATCCAATTCAATGTAACTGGTTTCGATGAACTAAATTCGTCACTCCACTGAAGTTAAAGCATCAAAATGGAATTCAGTCATCAATAGTTTCACTATTTCCACCTTTGCTTTTCCTACTGACAAGTTTATCTATAATATTAACAACTTCTAAAGCCAAAAAGGCTCATTAGCTATAAATAAACAAAAATCTGTTTGTCATTATTGAATAATTAAATTAAATGACATATAAAAGTTTTTTTTTTTCTTTTCTTGTGTTATCTCTTGTCCAGCACCTAGCCTTTTTGTCATCTGGATTTGCATGATTTGTGAACTTTTTCCAAAAAAAAAAAAAAAAAAAATTAAAAAAAGAAAGGGAAGGCCTATCAAATTACGAGTCAGGGTGAAAAAGCAAAAAGATGAAAAATATTTTTTTATTCATTGAGGTAACTCTACCCTGTGATTTTTACATCAGTCTTCTTGCAGTGTGTCTTCCCGTCCACAGAGGGGCAGTGGATGATTTTCCACAGAGTCAAACACAAAGCAGAAAACGGAAGTTGAAGTAACTATGAATGTCAAACTGTAGCATGGTGGGTTGTGTGTTGCTGTAACCTACAGTAAAAAAATGTCAGGGTACAGTTTATTTAGGATAGTCACGTTTACTAAATGCATCACATCCAACGTGACAACGTCGCTGTGCAGGACAAACGTCTTAAACAAAATACAGTCGTGCGGATACGCGAAGAAACCCGGTGAGTAAATACGACATTTACCAGAGTCAGTTACAGCATCACTGTGGATGAAGTCTCCTTTTTTTAGAAAAATAAAAATAAAAAAAATAATAAAAAATCAGTATTTGCAAATTCACTTATTCCGAGAGCAGTAGCACCTGTTAAATATAAATGGACAGACAGGACTCATGATGGTGAGACATGAAAGACTATTTACTCTTCCTTACAAATATGTGATGCCAACATAAGAAGTTTTTTTTAAAAATTATACACAGATATTATACTTCAAGTTCTATTATTTATAGATATGTTCATGCTATTAATGCCAGTTGCGCCTCCTCGCAGACATTAAAACCAGGGCTGCAAATTGTGAGCACGTTCCTCGATTGATTACAAGCAAAATTAACGATCGATTAAAAGTTATGTGGGGGAAAAAAAACAAAAAACTTTGCTTATTTTAAAGAATACCAATTGCATTTTTCCTCAATCAAAGCGTACAGCGACATATTGCAGCACATGTTCGATTAAATTCTGAATCGATCGTAATCAATCGATTAGTTGTTACCATTCCGAAGCAGAACATCTATTTTCTAAATGTGTACACGTGACTATCTTCTGGATTGATTTTCAGTCAGATGTCCAGAGACATTTTGGCAAGAACATTTCTCTCAAAGAACCTGATTTGTTAATTATATATTTTTTTTAAAAATCAGAATTTTTTTGAAAACCAACAGTATATAATTAATTTGCTCATTATTTTAGTTAAAATTTATATTCCGTTTGTTTTTAATTGTCCTCATATACCACTTTTAAAAAGTCAGATCTAGATGCATATCTTAAAACAATATGTAATGAAAAAAAACTAATCAAAACGAGTACTTTATGCAAATCTGACAACTTTACTTTACTTTTAACCCCTGTGTGAGTCTATTTTATTTCTCTTTTGTGTGTCTGGTGTGTGATTGCTATTACTGAAGTAATGATCTGCGCTTACTTGTCTTATTATTTTCATTTGTAAATTCTGGTCATTTGCCACTTTACATGCAAACTGAATGTATTGAACACCGAATATGTTCTGGTTCAAAACTGCTAAGAAAAATTAGAGAGAAAAAAAATCTCTAATGAGTTTATTAAAATGCTCAAGTTGTACATTAGCTGAGGTTATGAGACATATGTGTAGAGTTGAGCTGAAACACACTTAGTTTCCTTTTTTGCATGTGACCGACGGTGGATAATAAAAGGTGGATAACTGTTTTCTTATTATTCTTTCACAGTGTGTCTCTGTATATGCCATTAAATCATTATTATAAAGAAAAATGTCTGTGGCTTATTCTCAGTGGCCAAAGGGAAAGGTAAAACCATGGTGAAAGAGGAGCTGAAAGGTCCAGAGGTGTGTAAAGACCCCGTCAGACTCACCTCGTATGCAGTGGGGGTTAATATCTTTAAGGAAGGAGAAGACCCGCAGCTGAAGCCTCCTGAGCAATACCCAGAGTGGTGAGGGCACATCTTTCTTTTTTTCTGCCATTTTTAAAAATCTATTGCTTTCTCTCACAATAATTTAGAATAAACTCTTTATGTATTTTGTCGCATTTATGTTGATATCTGTTGAGAAAAGCAGGTTAAAACTGCACAAGTCATATGATATCTGAAATGGGAAATTTCATTTCCACTCGTCACAGTTCTTTTTTTCCTTCTTATGTTTTATGATTTTTAAATATGCTTTTATTTTGGTTGTTTTAATCTGTTTTGTATGCTAATGCCTTTATCCTGTAGAACTTTGAGATTTGTTCCAAATGTAAAGTGCATTACAAAAAAAATGTATTATTATTATCATTTTACTAAGAATTTATTCTTACTTGTAAAAAAGGATGCTGGTATCTAAAATTAATGTAAAGTATCTGTTAATCAGTTTTGACAAGACAACATGTCATTTCTGCACGTGAAAATGTATTTGTAACATCACAGTTATTTTACAATCATTTTAAATCAACAATTTAACTGGTAAAATTGACATTTTGACACACCAAAATGTCATTTCTGCCAGTAAAAACTAAATCACTTATTGTCAGCTCTAATGATTAAATTGTAAATGGACTTGCCATACAAGTGAATGTGTTTTTCTGTAGTCAGCAGGTCTTTTACTCAAATGTGGATCCTTACTTTAAGTTAACTTATGTAACTTATGCTCTGGCGCCCCGGGTTATAAAAAGAAACTTCAATTCCCAGTGTGCCCAAACATACTTAGCCAAACAGCTGATCCTGACGTGTCTTCACTGATCGGACGCCCCTCTCTTTCATTCACTCAGGTTGTTCCAGGTGAACCTGGGTGCGCCCAAAAAGCTGCAGGAGATGGAGCAGGACGACTGGAAATACTGGAGGCGTCTGAGGAAGGAGAACATTTGGCGTTCCAATAGACTACAAAAAGGACGGAAGTTTTAGGCGCTCACTGGACTAACAGAGGGCTTCTTCTGTGAAGTGGTACGCTTCAGACTGAATCACCTGACAGAATATATTCAGAGCCAGAGCTCAGCTTCTTGAATGAAATATTATAAAACCAACTCGCTGCCACTTCCAGCAGCTTAGTCAGCGGCCCTCTGGTGACAATACGACTAAAATTTCTTGTTGGCTTTGTTAAAATCAGGGTAAACAAGGAACCAACACTCACAATGTAATGCATTCGATCACACGACCAGAAAAAGTAGCTGATAAAAAAGCTTCGCCAGTAAATCCATGTAGCGGTGTGTTTTCCATCGTTTGGCACAGTCTTCTTCAGCAGGTGGTATTTGAATACGCTGTCGTAAATTTTGGACATTTTCTAAAAATCATGTGATCTGATCGAAAAATCCTCTGCAGCTGCTAAATGGACCTGAGATTGATTTGTCAGTTTCAGAAAGTTTGTTTTATACAGTTTTGGTTCAGGGATATTGCATCACATTGAATTAATTTGTAACTAACTAATTTTTATGTTGTTTTTTTTTCATCTATGTCTGAAGAGAAATGGCCTCCTTAGATTTCCATAATCACTCACACTATATGTATATATATATATATATATATATATATATATATATATATATATATATATATATATATATACACATATATATATATATATATATATCAAATAGGAGTTCATAAACAAACTTAAAATTCTGCCTTTTCAGTTGTTCTTTAATAAAGGTCCCATCATGTTAAAAGTCACACTTCCATGTATTTGTTTAGTAAAAAGCAGGTATAGTATAGTATAAATACTGTCTACAGAGAAATTCACAAAGTGTTTATGTAGAAACTACCTTTAAAGGAGATTTTTGTAAAGTTGTGATGTCATAAGTATACTGTATAGTTTCCAACTTGAAACATAAACATTGTAAATGGGCCCTTTTAAAATTCCAGTTTGAATGTTTTATATCGAATGTGAGTGACGTTAGCTGACAGAAAGTAAACAGACTCAAGCTGTTGCTTACCAGGTGCATTTCAGTGAAACAGTCCATGAAGGTAATCCGTGTCTCTACAGTCATTCCCTCCGCTGCAGTCTTGTTGAAGGAGTGACAACAACATCGCCAATCAGGCCTCCAGGAAGTACGCCAGGCTTTGAAGCTCGTAATGGCCAAACAGTGGCTCTGCAGTTTCTGGGGTTCGTCACGTGATGCCCCAAAAATGCTTAATTCTGATTGACTTACACACTGACAGAGACTTCTGTAAATCAGTGGATACATTTTTCTTTAGCATTTCATCCCCCGTGAACTTATTGGCTTTTTTTTTTTTACAAAAAGGATTTGATCCATTCCAGGTCTCTTAATACATCCATGGCACTGATGTGGATGACTGAAACGCTGACCGGTCAGAGCAGATTGGCTTTTTCAGGAAGGGGAGTTTAAAAAGAAATATACCAAAACTGGATGTTTCTGGCAGAAGATAGGTATATTCAGGCAGACAGCATGAGAAAATGTGGGTTTTATTTACTAGTAAACAGTGGTGGATAAGGTACACAACTCTATTACTTAATACAAGTAATCCAATACAAGTAGAAGTTTCTGAGTTGAAATATCACTTGAAAATACTGGAGTACTTGCTTTTAAAAATATATAAGTATACAAAGTGATTTCTTTCTGTCTAATCTCAGTGCATTGCTGCATGTTGTTGTCACAATACATTCACAGAACAACCCACTGAATGCACTGACTTCCTCGTAGAACCTATCGAATGAAAATCTTGTTGAATATGCTGCAAACCTCTAGAAATGCCTAAATAGGACCACAGTTTTCTTTTTTTCCAATTTAACTGCAGTTTTTGTTTGTCTCTCTGTTTCATGTACTGCTAACATAAAACAAATGTCATCTCCGCCATGTCCGGCAAACAGGGGAATTGCTGTAGATGCAGCTTTTTCATTAAATAGCACATAAAATAACATGAATAATTTGAAAAACCCAACCTTAACAACCCAGTTATACACCTTACAACTGTTCAACAGAAAAAGCTTACTAGGAACTATGAATTCAAAACCAAAAATAACTCGCAGACAATATTTAGTTTTGGGATAGCACACACACAATTTTTAAGTCCAGAAGTGAATTTCTGTTGCCAGTTCAAACAATTTACTATATTGATGGACTTTTGCATTTTGGAAAAGAAAAAAAAAATGTAGATGGAACAAAAAAAGAAAGCCTTCATTTGTCTCCCAAATGTAGAGTCAAATTAACAAGTTTTTAAAAATAATAATAATATTAGCTACTCAAAAAATGCTCACTTTGAGCAGTTATTGTCACTAAAGCAAGGACACTCAACTTGCCCATACATGTCTCTACGGTTTTAGGATATTTCTAACATTTAAGGAGTTTCCAGGATTTGGGGACTTTTCTCTGATTTTTTTGACATTTCTATGATTTAGTTTTGGTTCCTTTATTAGGAGTTTGTTTATCAAAAAGCTTTGAATTAGACCATGAAACAGTTCAGCATATGTACCTAAAGAATAACTCATATTGCCCACCAAAATCTCTCATTACCCCCCAATTAAAGCAGTCTGTTTTTCGTTAGGTCTATGTTATAATAGAAACCCAAACTACAAGAACCTAATAATGAGCATAATAAAGGACCTTTAATCAGCATAACATGAATCTGGAATATATGATAAATAATTTACTTTATGACAGACTTAGTCAGTTAAAGCCTAAGCTTTTAATAAGAAACACTTCTGGGTTAACAGGTCGTAAATTTAGGATAATTGTATTGTCAGTAGCGTCAATAAATGATGTTGCTATGACAACGCTTCATGCAAATGTCCGGGGATGGCAGAAATGAGGAACCGAAATCAGAAGCAAATCATCTGGGGAACAAAAAAATCATGTAAGATTGGAAAACCGATGGGGTGAAACCTGCCTCACACTGCTCTTTTTTATGTTTTTTGTTTTGTTTTGTTTTTTAAAAGAAGGCTTTCGTTTCTCTTTCTCTCTTCAGCTGGATTTTAAACCGGTCTGTACTCGTTTAAATCGGTAAGTTTTCTTCACGACTTTGACCAAAGTTACAGTTTGCATGTTCATGGCGGAAGCGGCAAGTGGCAGCGCAGCTATTAATCGACGTGGTGGTGTTTAATTTGGTATGAATACAGCTTTTATTTTATAGCTTCGCTGTTATTTCTTACAAATTTCCCAACAAGACTAACACCTCCTTTCCTCCGCGCCACCAGTGTTCATTAAACACCGAGCCTGTGTTTACAAACTGCACTTTTGTGGCGCACAAACCGTGTGGGCGAGCAAGTGGGAGATTCATTCAGCAATCAGAGCTCTGTCGTAAGTTGTCGTCGCTGTCTTTTGAGGGCAAATATCGGAGCATACAGTTTCACTTTAAAGTCACTGTTTGCCCGGTAGGTATCTGTGTTTTCCACCGATGGAGGAGTGGAAAATGAGCATCGCCACTCTGAGTGAACAAGTCCTGAACAGGCTGTCAGCGATGATGGACAACTCCAGCTGCGGATGGAGGCAGCTGGCCGGTGCGGTGTCCGAGCAGCCGAGGTTCCGCTGCAGGTGAGACACTGAAGGCATCACACACACACAAAAAAAAAAAACAGCTCTACAAGTTATTCACATTACTTCCACATCTTTGTCATCACAACAATAACTCTTCTGAACATTTATTTCCTTCTGTAGTACAAAGACTTTCTTTGGTGTTGGCTACTCAACTTACTTTGCCTGGGGGCCAGGGGCAAAATGTCAGGCCAGGGGCCAGTGGCAGCAGCCCCATGTGTGCAGGGGCGTTACTAGGATTTTAGGGTATAAGGCCTAGTGTTTTAGTACTTTAGATAGGTCTTGGTCTTGGAGACCAGTCTCAAGATCACTTTTAGATAGTCTCCGCCCTGAACTCAGAATCGAACATTTTTTGGTCTTGTCTTGGTCTCGGACACATTTTTACTGAGACTGGTCAGTTCACTTCAGATCAGTTCAGTTCAGTTTATTGTCATTCAGAACATGTTGAAAACATGAAGAAACTAAATTTGTTTCCCAGGTCCAGCAGCGTACAGAATAAATAATATTAGCTAAAATAGACCTTATGAGTTAATAGTAATAAATAACCTAAAAACCTGTATTAAATAATACACAGTCAAAAAAAACTTGGCTGGATTTGAAGAAATACATTTTACATCCAATCACAGTAATTATCTTAAATAAATTGGTTGTTGTCTCGACCGGTCGTGATTAAAAATTAAAAAGTCTGCTGCGTCCGAGACCGATGCAAGAGCCAAAATGCATTCGATTACAAGACGAGACTGAGACCCTCCCAAAAGTGGTCTTGAGACCACGACCAATCTCGAGCACCACAACACTATTTGTCACCCCAATAAAAACATAAAAATAGAAAAGAACTTTTATTTTGAAAAGAAATTCAAGACATTCATACTATAAATTAATCACCTGATTACAGGAAATTAAGTGTTTGATGCTCAAAATTTTCTGGGGACATCCCCCAAAGCCCTCATTTCATTTAAATAATCCCCAATGTTAGAGTGAAACCCACACTCTTGAAAAACATGTTTGTTCCTCCATCATACTGCACACTCCTGCAAGTTTTCTGGGCCCTCCCCTGCACTGGGCTCCATGAACTGTCACTACCACACTGACAGACTGACTAAACACTGGTGACTGAATTCCCTCTCTGCAGCGAGAGCGAGCTGACCAGCTGCTCACTCCAGGTGCTGAGCGCTACAGGCAGCCCTGGACGCACCCTCCTCGCTCGGCTCGCTGATCGTTCCTGCTCCCTGGACTTCCTGCTCCACTGCCTGAGGAAGATGGGCCACCAGGAAGCTGTGCAGTATCTCACCACCACAGGTAAGGAAGAAGTGACAGGGGGCACCACACATATGCAAATGTCTAGAAAAAGGGAAATTACTCTTCAACAGTAAAAATCTAAAGCCCTGAAATCAACTTAGGTCTGTTGGATCGAGGCTATTCTGCTTAATGGTGCAGATATCGGCATTTGTCTGTAGATTTGTTGCTTTGAATCAGGCTGTAATGCCAAGTTTTTTTCTTTAACACCCAGTTGCAATATCACATTAAATACAGAGTGTATGTTTGTGTGTCTGAAGGTGTTCATGGTCACATGTTGAGCATTTCTCACTTCACTTTAGGGGTCTACCTGCAAGTGCTCCATTGCTTCAGTACACCTATGCACAATGTTCTAATGCTAAATGTGTGAATAGATCCTTCTCAGTGTGTACATTTTGACGCATGCTTGATAGCAAGACTTTATTTCAAGTATGTTTATATCATATTGTTATGTCATTGCTCATTTCAGTTTGTAAAGAAGAATTTTAAATAATAATTTAACAGATGGAGGAAATAGCAGTTAAAACAAGACCAAAACACTAAAACAATAAATGTGCTAAAACTAAAAGAAAATAAAAACATATAAAATAGAACTAAGTCAATGATTTCCTTAGCGTCCTCTGACCCCCGTCCCCTGGAGCACCTACCGTAAAATGTAATCAACTTTTACAAGTTAGTGCTTGATGCTCCACATCTAAAAAAAAAAAAAATACCTGTGTTCTGTTTCTTCGTGTCTGTGCATGATTGTTTATGTTGTGTGTGTGTGTGTGTGTGTGTGTGTGTGTGTGTGGTAGTGGCAGAGCTGATCCAGATCACAGTGCAGCCACAGACCCAGCAGGCCACCGTGGGGAGTCAGGTGGTGTTGACCTGCAGAGCCACTGGCCCCCCTGGACTCAGCTACCAGTGGTTCAGAGGCAAAGAGGAGGTCAGTCAAACCTTGATTACACGATTACAGATGTTTACACACACACACAAATGTCAGTAATAAATTAGTCATTGGTTGATTATTTCCTTGATTTAGATTTTGGACGAGACAGGGAGTACACCAGAGCTGGTTCTGTGTCCTTTAGTCCCAGCCCACCAGGGTCACTACATCTGCAGGGTCCACCATGGAGAAAACTGTGTCTTCTCCGAGTGGGCTCAAGTTCGCTTTGTGCAGTCTGCCGGTCCCAGTACAGGTTCCTCTCTCCTCCTGCTGATCTCTTTGCTTCTCTGATTTTTTTTATGCCCTCCGCGTGATAGCCGAGGCCGGAGGCACGCCCATCCGTATGTCCCTCCGGCACATTCTTGTGAACGTGATATCTCATTTCCTTAAAAAGAACAATGAATAAACTGATATGAAGAAAATCCTCTCACATACGACCCACCAGACCTATGTGGTGGTTTATTTATCTGCAGTGACCTTTTCATTATCCGGCCTTGGCCATCGCTGGCGCCGGGGCATTAAGCTTTCGAGTTGTCGGAACGCCTTGAGGGAATTTCTTGTAATTTTGAACATACATTCACTCGGACTCAACAATGATCTGACTAGATTTTGGTGGTCATAGGTCAAAGGTCAAAGTCACAGTGACCTTACATTCATCATATTCTTGTGAGCGCGATATCTCAAGAACACCTTGAGGGAATTTCCTCAAATTTGGCACAAACATTCAAGTAGACTCAAGGATGAACTGATTAGATCTTTGTGGTCAAAGGTCAAGGTTACTGTGACCTTGCATCTGTCTCATTTCCGCGAACGCAAAATGAGTCCACTTGGACTCAAGAATGAACTGATTAGAATCTGGGGGTCGAAGGTCAAAGGTCAATGTCACGCTGACCTCATGAAACATGTTTTTGGCCATAACCCAAGAAGCACCTTGAAACTGTGTTGTTTGTATAGATTTTCTGTGTCTGAGGCATCCATGTTTTCACAGACATGGATGTAAACTCTTAGTGCAGCTTTTTTCATATAATGGCATGTTATTTATGTCCTGGTAAATCTTGTCACCTCAGGTTGCAGTAGCAGTCTGTTTCCAGGGTCCGTGAGCGGGCTACAAATCATCCAGCAGCCTCAGTCTCAGGCTGTGTCTGAGGGCGACACTCTGTTCCTGGAGTGCAATGCAGAGGCCAACCCTCCTGCACAGTATGAGTGGTACCACAACACAGAGCCAATGACACAACAAAAGACACGTTCACTCAAGGTAAGTGTATTTTCAGAGTCTGCTGTGAACTGCAATGGTATTAGAAAATATTATGGGGGGTTTTGTCTGAGGGGAAAAGCTTCACAACCAAGACAAAAAATACAAAACATTGTGCTTTCATCATAAATTATAGGGTATCGTAAACTAAATAAAAGTTTGTTAATATGTAACTATTTGTTCATCAGCATACGAAAGTAAATTTGTTTGTTCAAACCAATGCGTCTGTGGACTGTTTTTAATCAAAATACAATTGATAACCAATTGTCACATTTGATCACCATCTCAGTATGCCATGTGTAGCTGATGTTTCCTCCTGTATTCCCCGTAGATTCCATGTGTGACCACAGCACACAGAGGACAGTACAAATGCAAAATATTTAACTTGTATCACGAGGCGTGGAGTGACACAGCAACAGTCACGATTGGTGAGACCCGGCCGCATTTCTTTGTCTATGTTCAGAATGTCAGATAAATAATGGGAACTATCGAGGAAGTTGTAAAAAGACGACTGATAAATGAATGAATATTTTTTACTTTTGAGGAAGTTGTAAACATATATAGACCAGCATTTAATCTCACATAAGACATGTATAGGCTCAGTGTTACACTAGGACACAGTCCTGTGCAGTGAATAACTTCCTGTTTTGCACTTTCATGCAGGCCCCAGTTCCATCACTGACTCCTCCTGGGTAGAAGTTGATCGTGGCCTAGGTATTATTTATATTCTGATTGAATATATGGAGAGAACAAAGGAACTAGAGTCTGATTTTAGTTCCCTTGTCCTTGTATGCATCAGGACAGCTAGCTTCCTGTTTTTTGTTATCAGTGCAAGGCTTACTTTGTGTGTCAAAGGAGCTAATGTGCTTGCGTGCACACGTACATTGAAATCTTCAAACTGTTACTCTTTGAGATGAGTTGTGGACCGATCAAAGGAAAGCAATGCATTCAGTATTTGTGGTTACCAAGTGGTGCAGAAATGATCATTATTAACATAAAAGTTTTTTAGCAGACAGCCCCTTGAGATTAACAATGTCGTTTTTCGAGGGGGTCCAACACAAAACATACGATCAATACATTTCAGTGGACACGATCATAACATGCATACATGGCATTTACCACCTCACCTCCACATCATCCCCACAAGCCCACAGTACAAATAATAAATCACATAATAAGAAGGATGTTTATACCACAGAACACTTGGTGCAACAATATAATAGTTATATTGATGACTTATAGTAGAATGTCGCACAATGCCGAAGGACAGTTACATTAAATTAAATTAAATTGAGAAAAAATAGACATTAAAAAGCAAAAGATTTTATAAAATGTATTTATATTTTTCCATGTTGGTATTGACAGACTCACAGGAAGTCCAAAGGTCAAGCTACAGCCCAGGAATAAATCCCCTACAACAGATAGCCAATCCACCTCCATCAGCCAGGCAATTCTATGGTGAGTTTTATGCAAACAAATAGAGTACAGCGAATAAAAATCTGCCCTGTAAATATGTACGTTACACCTTTTATTTATGTTACTGGTTCTGACATGATGATCTTTCCCCTCCACAGCCACAGACAAAGTTGCTCTCCTAATTGGCAACATGAACTACGTCTACCACACTCAGCTGAGTGCTCCCATCGCTGATGTCCACGAGTTGACCAACCTGCTCAGACAAATGGACTTCAAGGTGGTTTCCCTGCTCGACCTCAACTGGCAGGAGATGCACAGCGCTGTCACAGAGTTCCTCCTGCTGCTCGACAAGGGAGTCTATGGTTGGTCTCTAGTCTAATATGTTCAACATGTTCAAAGCTAGTTTTAAATATGTGTCTGTACTGTTAAAGACTGTAACATAATAAAATGTAATATACCACTGACTAAATGCATATTTAAAACAAGATTTTTTTTTACCAGCATTAAAATTACAAGACTAAGAATCTGCTCAAGCATCTGTGCCGACTTTAAGGTCCCATATTATGTTCATTTTCAGGTTCATACTTGTATTTGAGGTTTCTACTAGAACATTTTTACATGCTTTAATGTTCAAAAACACAGTATTTTTCTCCTTTTGTCTGCCTGAATATACCTGTACTCACCCAATGTTGAAAGCGGGAGGAATGGCTGTAACAACACTTTCTGTCTTTATAAACCAATTTTTGAATTTTTATGTTTCAAGTTTGATACGGTCTATAGTGTCATTGTTAAATCACAACTTTACAGAAGTCCTGAGGGCTCGTTTATGGCACAGTTTTTGACTATAGACTATGTGCACTTGAGCGTTTTGACACTTTCATAGTTTTTATATAGCACCTATATCTGCTTTATATTTAAAAAGTCATGGAAATCTGACTTTTTACATTGTGGGATCATTAAGCTTGTGACACAGTTCATTAAATGTGACAGTAGTTCTCTGTCTTTCTCTCCACAGGCTTGCTATACTTTGCTGGTCATGGTTATGAGAATTACGGCAATAGTTTCATGGTTCCCATCGATGCACCGGCCTCCTATACCTCAGAGCACTGTTTGTGTGTGCAGAATATACTCACCAGGATGCAGGAGAAAGAGACTGGACTTAATGTATTTCTGCTGGACATGTGCCGCAAAAGGTATGAATATTTTTTTAAATGAAAAATCATCATCTGCTATATATATTTACTCTTTTATTGATTTTTTTTTTTTTGTTTAGAAACTTATACGATGATGTCATAGTACAACCAGGACTGCTCAAGGTGACAGCAAACATAGTGTTTGGATATGCCACGTAAGTTTGTTGACTCTCTTCATTTACAAACTATGTTGGTGTAATAATTCACCTCATCCAGTGTTTGAGATGATAGAATAAACGCACATTTGAATGAGTCTCCCCACTTTAGGCTAAAACTCGAGTAACTTGTTGTGTTCAGATGCGTCGACGCTGAAGCATATGAAGTGAAGAGGGAAGATGTGTCGAACGGCATCTTCATAAGCTTCCTGAAACGGCGAGTTTGTGAAGATGAGAAGGTGACAGTCATGCTGGACAGAGTGGCTGAAGGTGTGTGGAGCGCACATATGTGAAGTATGAGATCTTTAAGCGGGGAATAATCTATCTGTGTTGCATGGAAAATATGCTTACACCTGACGTTTTCATGTTTGAGATGATCCTGTGTATCTAAAGTCATTGGGTCAGATTACTTTGCATCATGCAACCTAAAAATGGCATGCGGCTCCTTTATGGCTTTTTTTTTTAGTTTTTTATATTGGTCACAGCGGCCTCATAACACGTTTTTGGCCATGACTCAAAGATCCTCTTTGTGTGAAGTATCCATGTTTTACCGGTAAACTGTAAGTGCAATTTCACTGGTGCGCGGAGGCATACAACCACATAGCAGCATATCTAGTTGTGAAATGGTTGAACACACAACTAGTTGTACAGTTTCTGTGAAGAAATATGTATACTGGGGACAAATCTGTAAGTGAACTATACCTAAAAAATGTTGCTCTGGGTTGAACATTTTAAGCATGTTGCCACATTCTTCTCATGTCATGTTACAGCATTAACTGGTGAAGGAACACACATAGTGTTCACACATAATGCAGCTTGTATATTTACATCTATATACTATCTGCTTCCCAGACATGGGCCGCTGTGAGATCACACGAGGAAGGCAGGCTCTGGAGCTCCGCAGTAATCTGTCTGAACGACGTTCCCTCACCGACCAGATTCAGACATCTGAATGTTCTGCATCCCATTCAGCTCGAAACCTGCAGTGGGCTGTTGCTCACGGTACTCCTCTTTTCACACACATATTAAAAGAGTTATAACTATTTTTGTAGATTGCTTTGGTAAAGTTGTCAGAAAACATTTTTCTCTTTAAGAGTAAAGTGTACTTAAATTCAAACGTCTTTCTTCATAGTTCTGCCAAAGAGCCACTGGCTGCATTTTGACTGCGGGGTGAAGGTTCAGCTCGGGTTTGCTGCGGAGTTCTCCAACGTCATGGTCATCTACACTCGGATAGTCGAGAAACCCAAAGAAATAGTTTCCTGCTGTGCTCAGCTTACTGACTTCTCTGAGGTTTGTTAGCTGATATCAACACAAAGATTTTAGATTTTGAAGACACAGAGAGGCATTTGTCCTGGCCTGTGATAGCACTGCACACTCTTACTCTGCATTTTGTGTTAATTTGACAGGATGTGGACATCGATCTGAAGAAGAGTAACCAGGAGACTCTGCTTGAGGCCGGCAGTTTGTTATTGATCAAGGAAAATCTTCCTTCCCCGGAGGTCCCGAGTCTGTACACACGCATCCGATGCCTGCAGAGACTCAAGGTCAGACACTTGAAATGAAAGTTTTTAAGAGCCAAACAATAATTTCGAACTAAGGCCAGACCAAATTCAAAGTAGAATTTAACAAGAGAAGAAGAATTACAAAACAAAAGTAACAATAACAGCCATTACCAGTAAGAGTAAATACAGTTCAAAGAATATTAGCAGTAAACACAGAAATAATATTATTAATAATAATAATATTAAACACAAATTGAAACAGAATAAAAGAATGAATTAAAAGATCAATAAAACAGACAAGCTAAAATAGATTAATTAAAACATAATAAAGGATAGAAATTTACAATAAAAGAGTAAAAAGGAAAGATATAAAAAGTCAAATTATTACTAGATAATTTTCTTTTTTAAAAAAATCACCATTAAAAAAAGCACATTTATGTCAAAAATGGGAATACATTTTGATAAGTCTAATTCAGTCCAATTTAAGTATGTTTAATTACTTTACTGTCCTATTTTGAGTGATATTTTATTGTGTTTTATGGCAGAAGTCAGAACTGAGAGCAGAAAAACCTTTTTGTATTTTTTTTCTCTAAAGCTAAAAAACACATTTTGCTCTTCAATTTCTTTATAGAGGGAGCTCACATTCACCGTCTGCCTTCATTACACTTATTCTAACATGGATGAGGAAGTACAGGAAAGGAAACCAGTGACAGTTGGTAAACCGTTGGTCTCCAAACTCAACCTGCACGAGCCACGACCACCTCGCGCCTGCTCCGCATCCTCCTCCTTCAGCTTCGACTCCCTCGACGTGCCTGAGTGCTCTTCCTTTACTGAGGCTTTTGCCTCCGCTGGTTCAGCCTTAGATACACTGACGTATCGCGCCCAAACTGCCAGAGCATCCTCCGTCATTGACTCTCCGAATTCATCCAGGAGTGCCAATATTCCAGAGGAGATTGACAGTCCTGAATTATATGATGCACCTAAACCTCTTGTTGCCTGCAAAAGCTTGCCCCACAGCCAAGTAAATGAGACAACCTACAAATTTAGTGACATGTACAACTTTCATTCTCACTAATCATCATGAAACCAATGATTAAACCAACAAACTCATCAGCATCAGCTGTACAAAATGAACACAAAAGGTGAAAAGATAAGAAAAAGCTTGTGAATTTTCAGGAAAATCGACCCAAAACTCAGATCACTGTATGTGGCCAGTTTAGCTGTTATCTTTGTTTTATCTATGCATTAAGATTTTGTAATGTTATATAAAGATTTCTATAAAAAAATTGATACATGTTAAAGCACTGAAAAAGTAAAGATAATGCACATTGAGTTCAGTATGTGTTCTGATTCTAAGAAAGCGGAAATAAAACATATCGTTTCAAGATGAAGCTTGTAAATTTTCATCTGTATGTATTTTACTGCCAGTGTTTGAAGAAAAAACTGTAATAACAGTTACTATTGTTGGATCTTCAAAAATCCAGTTCTTGAAAACATTATGTAGGACAAATTCTTATGTCAAAAAAACAAAACAAAACAAAAAAACAAAACAAAGCTTAAGATAGTGATATTTTAAAGAAATTATTCTATTCTATATGTCAAACATTAAATTTTGCCAAAAGTGTTGCACTAACATACCAGCATGCACAACAGACGTGAAAAAACACAGTTTTTATCAACTACTTAATTAGATTATTTAGTATATAGTTAGTCAAACTGCCCCACAATCAGGGCAGATCAGATTTTCATTTTTCTGCTGTAACAACAAAATTAGCTACTCTACCAATGCATTTCTCCCAACAATTTGTTGGTTTACGTATCATCACCCTGCATATGCTTTAATCATATCCAAATATAGTTTAAAATTTTACAATAATTTGACTTTGTTGTTAACCAGGGCATCTTCTCCCATCTAATCCAAAGATTTTAAAATCTAAATTTTTGGTGGAGGAGGGATCATGCATGGAGTCATTTATACTTTGGGAAGGGTAAAAAACAGACCAACAAACAAAGGTTCACCCCTGCAACCCCACTTCTCTAATAAATAAAGAACAGTCCCTAAACACAGACTGCACTGTGACTGTACTGCGCATGCGTATTAACGTCAACTGGCTCTGCACGGTCTCCATTTTGCAGACTTGCAGACCGGCTGCGTCTATTCGCAGTGCAGCAATAGTGGATAAAGTGCAAAACGGGATTAATTCAATCTGAGGAGAGATTTTCAGCACGATGGCTGACCCATCAGCACACGTGGAGGTCCCGGAGGGTGCAGAGGTCCGCAAACTGTCCGAGCTGAGAGTTATCGACCTGAAGGCCGAGCTGAAGAAACGAAACCTGGACACCACGGGCGTCAAGAGCGTGCTGTCCGAGCGACTCAAAAAGGTCTCATAACCTCTCACCTATTGACTCAGGCACTGAATTTTATTAGCACAAGCACTGCAGACGTCTGTTTGATGTGTCCTCGCGAGTGAACTTTACCAAAACAATGTAACAAACGCTAAACGTGAAGCTACGTTAGCTTACGAGGCCCCGGAGTGTGTGCTAGCTAGCGCTAACCCTCGAGCTAATGTTTGCGCCACAGCTAACTGCTTTAATTTACATGGCTTTTTATATATTTAAAAGTTAGATTTATCATGTTTGGTTTACGCTTGAAAGTACTTCAGATTTGTACTATCTGTTAAAGTATTCGTATCTCCATAAAGGCAATCGAGGAAGAGGGAGGAAATCCTGATGAGATTATTCTCGCACCGGAGTCAACCCCAAAGAAACCTAATGCTACACCTAAACGCTCATCTAAAGGTAAAGTTTGCATAATAAACTAAATGTACATTATTTAAGCGACATTGTAAATGTCCGTACAGTCTGACGCACACTTTGTTTTATCGATTTCTGTTAAATCGAAACGAAACTTACAGTCCTCTGGCTGTATTTATGTGCTAAGTGTTGTCATATTTTATTGTGTCACTGACAGCTGTTCTCCACCCAACCTTCACAATCAAAATAAAGTTTAATCCTCTCCAAAAAACACTGAAAATATATCCCTAATGAAGATGCTTAGCAAAACAACAGTTAAAATTAATTATCCTGCACAGGGGAAATGTGGTTGCAGACAGGTGTAACATATTCGTCATAAAAAGTCACATAATCAGGGTTCCCGTCTTTCAGCACTGCATTTTCCAGACCTGAAAAAGTCGTGAATTTGGTCAAAATCATTTAAAGTTTTGGAAAACTCATGGAATTTTGATGTTTACAATTATTTCTACAATAATGTTCTGTAACCTTCAAAATAATGTCCCATAACGGCCTATTAATTTTCTATAGCTGTCAGCTTAACAATAAATAGCTCTAATGTGCACTTTGTTTACCATCGTAATGGTTTGCCGTTTTCTTCCTCTCTTTTCCTATATGTCAATTAGCTGAAATCCTGTGTGAATCTTGAGTTTGTGTCTGATGTGTTTGAAAAACATCGGGCAAAATGTTCTTTATTATGTATCCTTGAAAGTCATGGAAAAGTTTGAAACTTTTGTCCATGAAAATGTGTGGGAACCCTGCATAATGCGTCAATTTAGACAGAAAGTATGAACAAGCAGTATAAATGCACTATTATCTTTGCACATAGTTAATATCCTCAGCATAATGTTTTTGCACATCCTGCACAAAACTGAACAGTTTTTTTCTGAAACAGTGTCGTACATATTTTTTATATGCAATAGTACTTTTTAAAAGTATCTTTGTATTTCTTATTCTACATATCTATTCTATATCTGAGTTATTGTGGTGCAGAATTTTATCCAGTTTTTATTCCTCTTAGTATGTTTATGGTAAATGTTACTGTATGCACCGAAAACCAAAGCAAATTCCTTGTAAGTAAAAACTACTGAGCATTAACTCCTTCTATGGCTCTGATTCATCACTTAAATTGTGGAGAAAATAATTTCATCCTTAAAAAATAAGAATGAGTGTTTGAAAAAAGTACTTGAAATTTCTTGAATTTGACCCCGTCTGTGGGAACCTTGTAGAAACAAAAACATATGATGAACATATGACTTTCCTGTGTCTTTAGAACGCTGGAAAAACAGTGGACAACTCAACTTGTAGCCCGTCGCGCCCGTTTGCAGCAACAAGTGTCATCAGTTTGTAGCTTCATGTCTTCAGCTTCCATTGAAAATAATAAGTAACCTGTTGTTGTGTCGCTCGTAGTGTGGACACAGCATGAGACACCCAAATGAACACTTGATCTTAACTAAATGCATATTTTCTGTAGATACAAAGCAAGAAAATGATGAACCAGAAGACGGCACTATGGAGGAGGATTCCCGTGATGGCCATGTGAGTTTGCTGAGCTTGAACCTTTAAGCAGACGTGATGCTTGTGCAGAAATGGACGGCCTCCTTAACAACTGGGAAGTCCTGGATATTGCTGTTGCAATTTTGCTTAATTCCCTCCTTTCTTTTTCATCAGGGTTATCACGAGAACATGCAGGAAATGGACATCCTCGACATGAACGTTTTGGATGAGACAGAGAATGACAACGGGATACCAGCTGAGGACGACGACGATGAGGAGGAGGATGCCGCAAATTTTCCCTCTGATGAAGACGCGTTGTTAAATGACGAACACAACAACAAGACCCTCGAGACAGAAGATGAAGCACTCGGTCCAGAGGTGAGAAACTAGACTAGAAGTGTGTCTACTGGTTTATATCTTTTATCATGTCTAACAGGAGAGTTTTAATGAAACTGTATTTGTATCTATTTCAACAGATGGATGAATCTCAGATGGAAGAACGGGAGGAATTTATGACATGCTCGTCAATCAATACGGTACGTCCACTCGCAATCATTTTTCATGTACAGACGTGGACAAATTTGTTGGTACCCTTCCATGAAAACAGAAGAACCCACAATTTTCTCTGAAATAACTTTACACTGACAAAAGTAATTGACATCCAATATTGTTGATTCCATATTTAATGAAAACAAACAACAAACAACATTTACTTACAAAATACCAAAGGAACACAGGTAGACATGAAACAATTATAAGGAATGAAGAATTGTTTCAATGAGCTGTAAGTGTACCAACAAATTTGTCCACATCTGTATGTGAAGGCTGTGAAGTTGCAGTAATTTAAATGTCAAAGTCACATTCATTAAGATGCCGTTCTTTTATTTCAGACTCGGGATCCGGAGGCGGACGACGTGAACGAAGTAACAGGTACTGTAAAAGATGGTTTATAAAAAGGTGGAGGCATCTTTTAACAGTGTTTAGCGTGGAATGCAAACACTTTGTTTAGTTTCAACCAGGAAGAGAGACTGGAAGCCCAAAGAGAATTGCTGGCTATGTGTTGAAATTTGATTAACCATACTTCATAATGTCATTGTTGTCAGTTATGTTCTTGCAGTAGTGAAATAGCGGTGGTTAACAATTTGATGCACATGGACAGCAATTAAATGTCATGGTCAGAGAGGTGTTGTAGGTGATTGCAGTGTTTCTAGGTTGCCACACGAAGAACGAGACAAAGAAGATCTACCAAGATTTGTCGACTATTACGACTTTTTGAGGACACTTGACTCAGAAATCAGATGGATTTGAAACTGCTGGACTTGAACTGAAGTTCTGGTCATCACCAAATGGACACTGGGAAAGTCAAAGGCTGAAAGAAGATGGACTGCAGCGAGAATCTGCTGCTGCACTGCTGATCTTGTGGCTCTCTTCAGCACTGAACTCTTTTGTCTGCTTTGGATCAGGTGAACACAGTGAAGTGGTTCAGCTTGCAAAAATGAGCCAGAGTGTTAGCCACACTAGTTGCCTGGTTGTCCCTCAGCCTTTGGGTTCTCTTCCAGTCTCTCGTTAGGGTCTACTTCATCGTTTTAATACATAGTTCTAAGAGCACAGGCCAGTGGTCATGACGTTCCTAATCCAGGCCTTGCCAGTTCCTCGTTAACCATTGCTGTGTTTCAGAAGTGATTAAACTCTGTGCCATTCTATTCCTGTTAAATCCGTAGAAAATGACAAAGTAGCCGGGTCTTGTTTATCTGAGCCACTTAACGAAGATCAGCACCAGAGCCACGAGACGAGCCCTGAAGAAGAGCAAGCCGCCACCGCCGGAGGGGAAGACAATGTGTCCGACACCGGTGCCAAGTCCAACAAGGCCGCCTCTGGAGATGTGGAGAGCGACATGCGGGATGTTGTGGAGACTGACGCCAAAGAGGTCGGGGACGCCGACACCAAAGAGGTTGGGGACGCACAGAAAGCCCCAGAAGAGACATTTGACGCTGAAAACGAAAGCTCGCAGGCTGTTAGTGTAAGCGAACAGGGCGCTGTGGGTGAAACTGTTGATTCAGAAATGGGGTCTAAGAAGGGTGAGGAGGATGAGAAGACAGAAGAGAAAGCTGCTGCGGACTCAGCCTCCACAGTGAAAGAGTCCTCTTCTGTAGAGGGCGATGCTCAGAAAAAGAGGTTTGTTGCTTTCTGTCTACTAGAAACCAAAATGGCTATCTCTGTTGCATTGGCTCCTTTGTGCTAGCAAAATTTGGATGCTCTTTTGGAGGTAAAAATGTTTCGTGCATTTGTCTGTTTTCATTTGTCATTCTTTACACTCACCTATCTCACTTTATTACCCATTGACGAGTAATGTATTGGGATTGCCGTAGGGTAATGCTCCCATTTTTCCACTGTTAAATCACTGCACCATGGTACATGATGGGCTGGTCACTGTCAGTTATGTTTATCCCATAAAACACTTGGGCATATACATCTGTTTGAGCAGAGTGACCAGGTATCCTCACTGCTGTATGTTTATTGCTTTTTTTTTTTCTTTGTCTCTAGCTCTGAGGAGAAAGATGGCAAGACTGAGTCAAAAGATGAAAAAGGTGAGAGGTTTTTTTTTTTTTTTTTTTTTTTTGGTTCAAATTCAGCAGGTGCATGCTGATTAATTTTCTTGTGTATTTGTGTGTAGCCGCTGGAAGTGCTGCCGCAAGCAGTAGCAGGAATCTGTGGGTCAGTGGTCTCTCTTCCACCACCAGAGCGACAGATCTGAAGACTCTCTTCAGCAAATATGGCAAGGTTAGTTATTGCAAACTATTCCTCACCGTAGACAACCTGCCAAGAATGAGCAGATCTCTTATAACTGATCTACATTTCTCTCATTAACTGGTCGTTACTAATCTGCAGGTCGTCGGAGCTAAGGTGGTGACCAACGCCAAGAGCCCCGGGGCTCGCTGCTACGGTTTTGTCACCATGTCTTCCACAGAGGAAGCCACCAAGTGTATCAGCCACCTTCACAGGACTGAGCTGCATGGCAGGATGATCTCTGTGGAGCGGGTGAGTGTTGGAGTCATTCATTACATATCCGATTTCATTTTTCATTTATTTATTCGCACCATTAAAAACAGTATCAGAAAACGGGTCAAAAAGAACGCACAGAAACAGGTGCCAGAGAGGTAAGAAATATCTCAGCGAAGGTAATACAATAAATTACAAGTAATACAATAAATCACAATACTTTGATGCAAACAATATACAATAAAGTCAGCAATAAACGGCAAAAAGATCGAGACAAATTATGAATGTTAGTTTGTGTGTATGTGTGACTGTGTATGCAAACGTGAGTGTGTATGTGTGCAGAATTAGGCATCTGAAACCCACTGTGGCACAAGCATTTTTTGGAGTGGCGGCGATCAGCTTGAGTGACAGTGGTGCAGCCCGAGCGTGGCGCAGCTGCAGCCTGGTCAAATATTTGACATCTCACAAATGTTAAATGCCCCTTTTGTTAACCCGCCACTGTGGCTGGTAGGTTGATCAGATTCACCTGGCGATGGTGTAATTTTGTTTATTGACAGCTATGTTTGAAACTCATATAGACAATAAAGTCATTAGGCAGCCAGATGAGTGTGAGTCTGTTCATAATCTCTATGAAAGTCTTTGTGCTGCTGTAAGCATTCACTCACTTGATTAAGATTAACAGCAGATAAAAGAAAAGAGAGCCTAACAAAGCTGTTGTAAGCTTTAGTGTGGCTCCTCAAGTCGCCTGGCAAAGTTTTACTGAACGTGTAGGTATTTGTCAATTTCCTGCTTCAGGTCTATTGTAGAGCCTGAACTAAGAGGAAGTGTGAGTGGAAAATATTTGGCCTGGCAACACATTTCATTTGATGTTTTGTAAAGGATGACAGTGTCTTTTGGCACAAAAGTAACTTCAGTTAAAAATTAACAAGAGGTGATATTGGTCTATGTTTTTGTATGACATGATTAGTGTGAAATCTACTCTGTTCCTTCCACTTTTGTGAGTAAACACGTTCCTGTTAAAACATTTTAGGCTAAAAACGAGCCTGCAGGGAAGAAGCCAGCAGACAAGACTGACACCAAGAAGTCTGGCAGTGAGAGGAGACACTCCTCTGACTCCAAGTAAGACCGCTTATAAGCCGCTGCATGTTTGAGTAAATGTCTTACTAAAAATTCTGGTAATCTATAGCCACCACAGTGAGAGCTTCCTCACGCAGTTATCAACTACATGGAAGAAAAGTAAACAATTCATTAAACTGCTGATCAAAGTGTGTGTTGATTAGAGCTCATACTGTTCATGTTTTCTGCAGATCTGAAGGAAAGGAGGAGAAGCCTGAGGGAGATGGAAAAGATGGCAAAGGTGAGAAATGTTAAACGATTTCTAGCTTCTGCGTGTCACGTTGATCAGCTCTCTGAATAACTTAAACATAATCTTAACAACATCAGTTGTGTGCGTTTGACAGGGCGAAATGAGAGGACTGTCGTTATGGACAAGTCAAAAGGAGAGCCTGTCATCAGCGTCAAAACTAAAAGCAAGGAGCGAGTAAGTGAAAAAAGTTCTTCCTCTTGAGATGCAGCACTAAAAGAAAGCCTGGTCTTTTAGATCCACACAGAAGGTCACTTTTAACATGGAGACTGGATACATTTTTACCCTCACAAACAGCACTCCTCATTTAAATCTGCAGGACGGATTTTATTTTGACCTCCTGAAACTTTTCTCTAACGTTTTTCCCCCTTTTCTCCTTTCTCCAGAGCTCAAAGAGCCGAGACCGCAAGTCAAGCAGTAAGGAGAAGAAAGACATCCTGTCGTTTGACCAAATCAAGGAGCAGAGAGAGAGGGAGCGACAGAGACAACGAGAGAGGGAGATCAGAGAGGTGGAGAGGCGCAGAGTCACGTAAGGATCACACGGGGCTGTGAGCAAATACCTGACACAGGGCTCAATAAAACACAAGTATTGTAAAGATACATTTTTTGTAGTTAAATTAACTTGTGAAGATCCACAGGAAATATCTTTACAGCACCGTTGCTGTTCGTTTTGGTGAAGGCTGAACATAAGACCTTTGTACAGTATGATTTTACACAAGACACTAGAAAACCTGTATGAACTCTTCCAGAACAGCACATGTGGTGCTGAGAGATTGATCTTTGCCGTCTTCTTTCAGTGACCGGGACCGCGGCGACCGTGACAACCGCCCGGACCGCGAGCGCGAGCGGATCCGTCTGTTTCGAGAGAGAGAGGAGAGAAAACACTTGATCAGGAAGAGAAACTGGCTGGAGGTACTGTGAGATTACTTATTTCAAACAGGGGATTTCCTTTTTTTCTCTCTCTCACTGCATTGCTGTCAGTGTTTCTGCATCACATTTTCTCTGCTGCAACGTTAATAGAAATTTCTGTTTATAATTTTTCTCCCAAATGTCAATTATGTCATTATTGGCCTAACTTTCCGACAAATTTCGTGTTAATGACTCACTGAACCCATGAATGTGTTGACTCCCAGGCTGAGAAGCAGCGACTTGATGCAGACCGGATGGAGCGGCAGTTCTTGGAGCGGGAAAGGCTACGCATAGAATACGAGAGGCGGCGCGAGCAGGAAAGGATCCTCAGAGAGCGTGAAGAGCTGCGACGGCAGCAGGAGCAGCTGAGATACGAACAGGACCGACGCCCCATTAAGAGGCCTTATGACATGGATGGCAGGTAAATAATGACGGAAATTAAGTCCAGTGGTCATGAAAAACTTGGAAAGGTCATGGAATTTCCCAAACACGCTTTCCAGGTCTAGAAAAGTCATGGATTAAGTAAAAGTTGGAAAAGTCATTTAATTTTTTACACGCTTTAACAAAAGAAGCAGCCTGTGTTTTTTGTCAGGCTTGGAGCTGCTGTGTTACATAAATGAGAAAAATTTTAAAAGTAAAATATAGTATGGTAAGAAGTGGATGATGACAAAGGGAACATAAATTATCGACGGTCACAAAGTCGTGCTCCTTAATTCTGTGAGTGTTGAATGAAAGGCTGCCAAATGCAGTTATAAAACTGCAAGATATAACAGTGCTCAGTGTGAGAGTTTCAGTATTTGTGAATATATCAGATTCACTACAGAGCAGCTCAGCTGATGAACTTCTCATTTTGCTGCTCTTTCAGGAAAGACGACTGGCCTGACAAGCGCGTGGCTTTGGATGACCGTTACAGCCGCTCAGACTTCGGTCGACAAGAACGTTATCAGGACTTTGACCACAGGGACCGGGGCCGTTACCAAGACGACATGATGATGGACAGGCGGGACAACACTCGCAGCATCGGTGCAGACAGAGATGGTTCGGTAAGAGGCGACTCACTAAATTTTAGATGCGTTTTTACGCCTTGGCGATAGCCGAGTCCGGACGCATTATGTTTTCCGTGTTGTCCGTCTGTACGGAAGTGGCCCGTTCTTGTTGAATGCGATATCTCAAAAAACGCCTCAAGGGGATTTGTTCAGACTTCGCACACACATTCACTTGGACTCAACAATGACCTGATTAAATTTTAGTGGTCAAAGGTTAAAGGTCACACTGACCTCATTTTTGTGCGCACAATAACTCAAAAACATCTTCAGGGAATTTTCTCAAATTTCGCACAATCGTTCAAGTGGACTCAAGGATGAATTGATCAAGGTCACTGTGTCCTTGCACCTGTCCCATTTTTGTGAACGCAATATCAAAACGTTCACTTGGACTTAAAAATGAACCGAATAGAATCTTGTGGTTGAAGGTGAAAAGTCAAGGTCACGGTGATAAAACATGTTTTTGACTGTGACTCGGGAACCTTGGGGGCTGTAAGTGAACCTTGACTGGTGTGCGGAGGCACATCCAGGTTGGAAAATGCCACCAGATAAATGCTGGTAAAATATGTGAGTGGCTGCTATATTTTTGTCGCTCACCAGCCAAAAAAAAACCCAATGGTAATCTACTGAGTGGCTGCTAGATTTTGGTATCCACCAGCTACAGTGGCAGGTGGACAAATAAGTCTCCAACGCTACATACAACTATGTGGATATATATCTAGTTTACTGATAAAACATGTTTTTAGGAAGGAAACAATAGAGAGGGTTGCTGGCGTCAGGTGTGACGGACTCAAATACCAGTGCACATGAAAACGATACAAGCTCACCATTGCAACGATGTGGAAATGTTAACGTGCGGAAACACACAATGAATGAAATCTGACTACATCGTGTCTCTTCTTTCAGCACTTCTCAGACAGGTCAGACAGACATGGCAGAGACAGCCGAGACTCCTGGAGCGGAGGCTATGATAAACGCATCAACCCGAGGTGAGCACCATTGTGATCGGCACTGGCTTTGACTCAAGCCACTGCAAAACTTAAATAATGTCCAATGTAATGTGAAAATAATTTTTGTTTGTCTTTTAGGGATGGAGGTCGAGACTGGGACTCTAGTCGGAAGATGGATGGAGACAGAACATGGCAAAGTACGTATACTTGTCGTTTATATGTGAGATGATTTTACTGCTAATTATACCGACTGCTTTTTGGATACTGAATCAGAATCAGAAAAAGATTTATTGCCAGGTATAGTTAACACAATACGAGGAATTTGTTCTGGTGGGTTGGTGCAACATAAATATAGAAAAAGAAAACGGATAAAATAGAAGATACAAATATAAAATATAAAATATAAAAAGTACGAGTCTTACAGTGCAAAACAAAACAAGTAGCACAAGTAACAGTGTAACAGTGCAAGAAACAGAACCATGGAATTAAAGTTATATACAAGAATTTTGCCTTCTGAGGACTGAAGCGGCAGATGGCACAGATATATCAGCAGCCTGAAGGGAAATGGTCTAACATGTCCTGAAACTATGGTTTGTATCCACAGACTGTATAAAAGAAGTGTATGTAGCCACTGTGACTTCACCCATTAGTTTCTGGATCACGCCTCTGAAAAATCAAATTTACCATTTTGGTAATCCCTTTGTTGTTTTTTGGAGACGGGTGAGGCCGTATTTGGATGAGAGGGTGGAGCTGTGAACGAGTGAAGGCTGGATGTGACTGAGAGTCAAAGTTCTGTGATTAAAAACAAAACAAAACATGGACAACAACCAAAAACAAGTTCACAGCTGTTTAAATGTGCCAGCGATCCACATATTTGTCATATTTATGACATATTTGTCAATTGCAAGGGAGCCACAACATTGAAGTATCTACAACTTTATCGTCTAGTTTAGTCAAATGAGAGCATAATTTTAGATTTGAAAAAAGCGACAAACTTGTTAGGAAAACTTAAAAACTGAGGTAATAACTTAGTGAGCAGTAGAGCATTTTCTTTGACTTTTATACAATCATCTCGTTGCAACAAGTAGATTTTCCACCTGCTGGCTCTTACAAAGAAAGCAGGTGTAAGACACTTAAAATTTGGCTTCCACAACATTTATAGACTAGCCGCTTTTACAAATCAATCACTTTATAGGGCTGCAACAAAGTCCCTTTTCTATGCCTCTTTGCATTTTTACACAGAACCAAACAACGGCAGCATTGCTTCTCCCCAGTTTGTGATTATGCACTGCAGCGTGGCAACCAGCAATCAAAAGCGGTCTAGTGTGACATATAACATATAATAGTATTTGATATGTACATATAACATATGTTATATGTCACATATAACTTTCTAAACAAGAAAAAACAGCTTAACAGACTGTGAAGGTTTTTATTTATTTATTTATTTAATATTTATTTTTATTTTTAAAATATATTTAATTGTTTATTTATTTCCTCTACATTGTGATTGTTTTGCAATTTAATGTTTTTTTTTTTATTATGAAATATTCAATTACATAGAGATGAACAGTGAGATATCCAGTTAAATATATAAAAAACATTCATGAAAAACAAACAATTGCATAACATGGCAATCACATTCATTTACCTTCTCTGTTATATGACAGCTGATTTCATTTCCTCGGAGGGTAAGAAACTCCCGAAACTCATCGTTTTCTTAATTTGCGGTCCTTTAAGACCGCTGTACTTCTTCTACTTTGAATTAGCAGCTAATTGCTGCTGTTTAAATCTGTGGTCACCAACATAATGTGTAATCTAAACGTCACACCCTCACCTCAACGCCCACTCTGTCCCTCCACTTTCCGTGATCGGACATTGTATACTGAACAGCGGGGAAGCATAACAGCGTGATATTCCCGCCTTGAACAGGCAGTGTAAACGCAGCTTTTATTGTGTTCTTAATGTAAAAGCAGGCGTGTAACTACTCCGGTCTACATGTCTGATGGTGTTTTTCTTCCCCCCTCAGGTAGAGACGGTGCCATCCCAGGCCAGAGCCACATGGCACGTGGAGGAATGGCAAGGTGAATATAACCTGGGTTCATTCCTCATTTTTGATATTATCCCTTTTTAAGACCAATTTAAGATCACGTAAGCAGTCTGTGCAGTTTGTAACGGTCACTGTGCGTTTGTTTTTCCTTCACCAGCCGCGGAAGCTACATGAACACGGGAACGTCTCAGTCTCTGTCTGGAGCTCTCAACAGACAGAACCAGCTGATGCAGGGCAGCGGGCTGCAGGGTGGAGCTTTTGGCCGACGCTACTGAAGTCTGTCTGCGTGAAGACAGCAGCGGGACTGTTTCAGGAGGTCACGTCGTGAAGGATGTGGCCATCTTGTTTTGTACGTTTTTTTAAAGTCAGGAAACCTTTTTTGGACACAATTCCAATCCATTTTTGATGGAGACCTTTATTTTTCTGGTCACCTCTCCCTGTTTTTCTGTGTGTGTGTGTGTGTGTTTGTGTGTGTGTGAGAGACATTGTGATCTCCTGCCTCGTAGTTATCATTCAGTCCAACCTACCTTGTTTGTAAAACAGTACCGTCTGCTTACCAACGATGTGTTTTATATATGCAGGTTGGCAGCTGTGTTGAAGAGTCACGTCGGAGCTCTGTGTTGTAAATTCAGATGTTTTATAGACACCTGGGTCCACGGACCTCACCTCAGTCTTCTCTGTATCCCAGTTTATGTCAGAAGCGTTGTGGAAGTTTTCTGCCTCTGTCAGAGTTCATTTTTTCATAGCTTGAGGCTCCTTTTTGACCTTCGTCAAAAAGATGTTACAAGATACAACATTTGCTGCTGAAGAAAAGGGTTTTTTAGCCTATATGTCACATTCTGGTTATACATGCTTGTCAGATTTCTTTTTAATTTTCAGTTGTATTGTAAATAGTATTTGATTTGTGCGATTGTTGGTTAATGGTAATAAATGCCCCAGGAGCGTGTATGTGTTCACAATCTATTAATTAAAGTCTGTTATAAAAAAACAAAATATAATGTGTGATGTTGCAGCTGACACTTTATGTAACTTAAGTGTGTTTTTTTTCTGCATAAGTGTTATGATTGGTCTTTTCCTTAAAGGGTTCAACAATGTTCTTTTTTTTTCTCTCTTACTTACTAGTTGAAAAAGTGGGTCAGAAATCTACTTCCCCTTATACAAATGCTTTAATTAGTGCTAATCAAATAACAAAAAAGACTGAACTTAGATGTAATTTTTAATCTTTAAGTAAATGATTCGAAATAAGGACACAGAGTGACATAGAAGTAAAGCAGCAAACATTTGTGCATATTGACAGTGGTATGACATTCTCCCTTCGGATGCCTCATTTCTTCACGATTTCAGTCATTTCCACAAAAAAAATGTTTTTAATTCTTTTTACCACTGGCTCATTTGAGTAGGTGAGTTGCCAGATTTGCCAGCTCAGTGTGGCATTTTACTCGTTCCTGGGCCATCTTGTTCAGAAGTACTCGTCAGATTTCAGGGATTTAATCAAATCTTGAAAATGGGTCATTCATAAGTAAAAAAAAAAAAAAAAGTATTCTGAAATAGCATTAGATCACATAATTAAACTGTTTTTCACCTGGATCTACAGAGGCGTATTGCTGCCACTCTAGAATTAAAATCCAAATCAGTTTCATGTTATAACATGAAAAGTTTCTCGTTTTAACGTGATAATTTATACTTTACGTCAGCAGAAATAGACAGTGAAAATGGTATTTTAATGATAATATTGACTCTACACCACGATTTACTCCAGTTTAGAAGTCTCTCCCAGTCACAGAGAAACTTTTCACGTTATAATGCGAAACTGATTTTTTATTCTAGAGTGGCAGCTATACACTTTTGTATGGATCAAACGTGAAGTTTGTGGAGTTTTTTTTTTTTTTTTATAATAGATCCATGGTTTTACACCCATGTTTTTTTAGGACTGCCAGGATAACTTTGCTGGTGCTGTAAACGCTCAGGCCGACAGGTGGCAGCACCGCCGTCTGTGTGTCAGCTACTTCAATAACAAAGCAGAAGAAGACGACAGAGCGCTTCCCGAAAATGTCTGAGTACGCCACCGTTCAGAAGAGTGCCCTGAAAATAAAAGGTGTTGGGAGCATTTCAGCTGGAAAAAAGTAAGTCTGTTGCCATCTTTTAACAGTTTTGTAAGAGAAGACGTGTTTTAATCGATGGGGCTATTTCAGAAGACAGTCGTAGCTGGTGAAAGCGCCTGGTAATCTGGCGTGGCTGCTAATGTTAGCATGTTTGCTAATAAAACAACAGCTACGTTTACTGAAATTATGTGAGTTATATTTTTTTTTGGCAAATTTATTGTCAAAATAGCATTGTGGAGTGGTAACCTTCTGGTCTTATCGGGGCTCTTTATCTGTCGAGACAATATGAAGAGTCAAAGTTGTGACATTAAACAGTAGCCTAGCAAGTAAAGTTAATTTGGGGTTAGCTAAGTTAAAACAATATAGAGTGTATACATATTTATATACAGTATATGTGTCTTTATACTGTATATAAATTCATATGCAGTCTATGGTGTAAATACGATGTCATCATATCTAAACTCGGTCAAAACAGCATCTCCAAACATTTCAGGAACTTGTATTTTTATATTGTGGACATGCTGTAAAAGTTAAATATATAGCTGGGTCTTATTTTCTTGGAATTAATTGTATGAAAGTGAATGGATAAACACCTGTTAAGAATAGTATTTATGGCCTGTAAGAAATCTTTACCCAAGAAATAGCATTAAAAAAAGAAATATCCAGTGTTGACTATGGATTAATGTGATATACAGTATTTATGTAATAGAATGAGAAACCAGAAGGAGACCTTCATTGGAAATTTGACTAAATTGATGGTGTATAAAAGTATCAGACCTGACTTTTTGTGAAAAAGTATCAGATACACTTTGTAGTGTAACTAATTATCATATTTTGGTATCGTGACAGCACTAGTAACTAGTCGCCTATTGTCTTTGTATGTATCTTTCGATCCAATACCCCTGTCTACAGAATGTGTTTTTTGTTCGCCTCTCTCTACTTATTTTCTACCCTTATTTTATCCTATAATTTTTTAATAACTCATCTACCCTTTTCTTTTTTCCCACCTATTTACGTGTTCATTTTATTTATTTTTTAAATTGTTTAATTTTTTTAATTCATTATCTGTTTATTGGTTTATTTCTCCTTTTCACATGATTAAAAGGTCTTACATTCATTTGGTTTTGTATTTTGTTTTCGTAGGTTTAAATAAACCAATAAAAAGAGAATTACAAAAGAATAATTTATATGAAAATCAAAGTCAAGTCTGCTTTGAATTCTTTCGAAATGTGATAGAAGTATAATTCTGTATTTGGCGTAATATTTGTTAAAAGGATGACAGTACATAGTAAAGATGCCTTGACAACATACATTAATGAGTGTAGATACTAGCAGCAGTATTCATTAGGGCAAGGAATAGTTTCAAAGCCTTGAACACAAGACGCACGTTAGGTAGATATCCTTCACTTTGTCGTTATAGAGTCTATCCAGACCACTGTTTAGACGCCTACTTTTGATCATGTGTCTGCAAAAGTGTGATCATCTTTCTCTGTCCTTGTCTGTTAATGGGAGTGGTTGACAAGCCACTGATCAGCTAACGTTTACTATCTTTATTTTTCTCAGGAAGAAGAAGAAGGATAAAGAGAGTAAGCATCGTCTGGAGCAGGTCGCGACCAGTCAGAATGATGAGGAGGTGAACACCAAGAAAGCATATGTTGACAAAAGAACACCGGCACAACTTGCCTTTGACAAGATGCAAGAGAAGAGGGTAAGTTATTATATTTCTTAAGCATTACAAAGCTGCAGTGATTGGTTTCAGGCAGAGACATAGCTCATAAATGTTATAGGCTATAGAAGTTGAACTTTACAGAAGGGAACTTATAATAAGCTTACAATAAACCAAAAAGCCGTACGTCTTCAGCACTGCTAGCTACAATGCCACATCAGTTTTAGGGTCCATACTTCAACACAATCCAGTATTAAGTACACTATTTTTCTCAAATTGTTCAATGCACACAGTGGGGTTTTTGTCAGGGTTTTTTTTTAGGGCTTATACAGATACCGTTAATTAGTAGTTAATGAGACTGATAACTGATATTTGGAACCGATATGAATTTACAATAAAAATGAAAATCTTTCTGTCAGTATTAACAATTTGGAATATAACAAACTCCAACACAAAACTTTGTTAAAATGCCTTAAGCAAATGTTTGATCAAATCTGAAACATTGAACATCATATTTTTTTTTAAAATAAAGTGAACTCTAAAAAAAAGAAATTAATAAATAAAAATAGCTCCATGGGGTTTTGCACATTAAAGGTCCTCCTATGCTGACACTTTCTTTGCCCTTTTTAATTAATTAATTAATTTTATTGGCGATCATTTAAATAAAATGCAGACACAGATTACTTGCAAAATGTCAAATATTGGCTTCAAATAATAGGCCAGGCCGATAATCTGTCAACTCCTAGTTTTTGTTAAAAAAAAAAGAAAAAAAGACACTAGATCTTTTGGATATAAAACTTTGCAGGCATGCAGTTTGGCAAATGAAGATTTTGGGCACTTAGCTTCATATCAAGCAATGCTGCAGTGGAACAGAAACCCCCAAATTATCCATATGTGAGTTGTAGATTATTAACTTATTAGCTGTTTTGAACTTTGTTGTTCAATCAAAGTGCTGATTATAATGGAAATAATGTTGAAAGAGATCCTAGCACAGCAGAGTAATCCCAACCTGAAACAGTTAAAAAAAACTGCTTTTTCGCTTCAGGTACGGTTATTGATGTTTGACAAACTCAGTTTATTAGTCCTCACACCATGACAATGTTTATCTTTTCTACTTAAAGGACAAAGTTCAGTATTTGAAACAGTGAATGTTGCGACATTGTATATGGTAGAGCAGAAACATGGCGAAACACTATTACAGCTACGGCTCAAAATGTAGGATAATGGTTGAATATAACGCATATCCATTACGCTTTCAGAACATTTTCCGGGTAGTTGCAGTGTTTTTCGTAGCAGTAATGCAGTTTTAGCATGTGATTTATTGCCAACAGGTGATACTGTCTCAGCTGTTTTGCAGTGCTGCTGTTGGTTTAAATGTAGTCATTGTTTAGTGTTATACTGGTAGGGATTTCTGAGGCTGTTTGGTGTT
The DNA here is from genome assembly GCF_008729295.1 of Plectropomus leopardus. Classification (NCBI taxonomy): domain Eukaryota; kingdom Metazoa; phylum Chordata; class Actinopteri; order Perciformes; family Serranidae; genus Plectropomus; species Plectropomus leopardus. The sequence continues at coordinate 24,365,892 of NC_056465.1, forward strand.
CCTAAATTTATGACATTATGATGAGAATGTATATATATTTTAGGTTTCTTATTTAGTTAATTTCTCTTTGTCTCTCTTTCCCTAAAGCAAATGGAGAGGATCTTGAACAAAGCATCAAAGACACACAAACACAGAGTCGAGGTAAGACATATCACACGTAGCAGACATAATTTTGGGTGATCAGTATACTGTGTATATCTACGTTATTTAAAAAAATGATACATGTATTCATGTCTGTAAAATATACATTGCAGATGAAATGATTTCAGATTTACAGACAGAGAAATGGCTGCTGAATTGAACTATCGTTTATTGTTTTGTTAATTTGCAGGATTTCAATCGTCACCTTGACACCCTGACAGAACATTATGATATCCCCAAGGTCAGCTGGACCAAATAGAAGAGGAGCGAATGGTCATTTTGTTGTTGTTTTTTTATTTTTCATCACTTGTACAAAAGTCTTGCACATTACGTTTTTGCTTGCTTAATTTTACGTATTTTGAGTGACATTTCTTTAGCATTCAGTCATTATTATGTTTGAATTTCTGGTGTATACAATAAAAGATTTGAGTTAACAAGTTATCTTCTGCAAGTCTTTTTTTCTGTTATAGTGACATGCAATTACACTTACACTCAACACATTATACAAGTTTATATTTGTAAAAAATTTACATACTAGTGTAAATTTTGTAGCATGTTGCAAATTTTTATATTTTTACATACGTTATACTTGTGCTTATTTCTACTAATATAAATCTCTATGCTTTTCATCAGATTGACTGTAACCAGTTTCCCACGGAGATAAATGAAGTATTTCTGATTAAATTACACAATAAATTTAATAGTAATGAGATGCTGTTACTGATAAATACAATTGTAATTTAAATACAGTTAGTAACCAATGTCAATAAAGGGTTTATATTTAGATAAATTCTTTTTGTTGAAAAATTGTATAACATTGTTGCTTTGCATCTTTTTGCTGTGCAGGAATGCCTCTTACTGATGGGTTTTTTGGCTTTATTGTCCAGTTCAAAACATTTGTTAAAAAAGTAATCACATGTAATAAGTTACGTAACTTTAATGATGTAATTAAAATAGTTATATAGATAATAATAAATAAATAATAAATAAAATGCCAGAAACCAGAACATACTTGATTTGAGTGAATATATATTTAATTGATCAGGAGCTGCACAAATGGCACACATACTGTAAACCAGAGCATACGAGGTTCATGTTGAATCATTTGAGATGGCAGTGTGAACATCTGAAGGTACCAACTCACAATCAAAAAGTATTTAAGACTTTAAATACTAAAACCAACAAGTGCACATTTTACTCCCACAAAAAAAATGTGCTGACAGTAAAACATACTTGTGATGTGGACCAACTGGTTGAACCATTATGAACACATTGCAACTTAAAGTATAAACACCGTGTGACAGATCTTGATCTTAAAATATGTAATTGTCAATCCAGCTGGTGGATTCGCTGTTACCAATGACAAGAGCATTACAGTGTTTGTTTGACGCCGCCTGTATGAAAAAACAGAAGAAGCTGCATCAAACAAAAGCGAGGGATTCTCAAAATGTGCATTATGAGACAAGAGATGCTTGGGATTCAGAGTGTTTTGTTTGCACAGTTCAATCTCTTTGATTTAACCAGAGACAGTTTTTTCATAAGAAAATGTATTTTCTTCGTTTTGTTGTGCTTGTTGTGTTGTCAGAGTTCACTTTGGCCCCAGCATTTCACTTGGCTTCACCCACTGGTCAAACTGCTCCTCGGTGAGGTAGCCCAGCTCCACGGCCACAGCCTTCAGCGTGGAGCCCTTCTTGTGAGCCGTCTTTGCGATGGTGGCGGCTTTGTCGTAGCCGATGTGAGGATTGAGCGCTGTGACCAACATGAGAGACTCGTTCATGAGCTTGTTGATCCTCTCCGTGTTGGCCTCGATGCCCACCACGCAGTTGTTGGTGAAGGAGACCGATGCGTCGCCGAGCAGCCGAGCCGAGTTCAGCACGTTCTTGACCATCATGGGTTTGAAGACGTTGAGCTCAAAGTGTCCGTTGCTTCCTCCGATGGTGACTGCGACGTGGTTTCCCATGACCTGGGCTGCCACCATGGTCATGGCCTCACACTGAGTTGGGTTCACCTTGCCGGGCATGATGCTGCTTCCTGGTTCGTTCTCTGGTAAGATGAGCTCCCCAAGGCCTGATCGGGGTCCTGACCCCAGGAAGCGAATGTCATTGGCGATCTTCATCATGCTGACAGCGACTGTATTCAGAGCTCCACTCAGCTCCACCAGAGCATCATGGGCCGCCAGAGCTTCGAACTTGTTGGGAGCGGTCACAAATGGAAGGCCTGTGAGAGAAGCAACAGTGGACGCTACTTTCTCGGCAAAGCCAATGCGGGTGTTGAGTCCAGTCCCGACTGCGGTGCCGCCTGCTGCCAGCTCGTACACCCTGGGCATGGCCGCCTTCACTCTCTCAATGCTGTACTTCACCTGCTGAACATACCCGCTGAACTCCTGTCCGAGCGAGAGTGGCACAGCATCCTGGGTGTGAGTGCGTCCAATCTTGATGATGTCTTTGAACTCCGCAGCCTTGGCAGCCAAGGCGTCGTGCAGCGTCTGCAGGCCGGGCAGCAGGACGTGGTGGACCTCTGTGGCTGCAGCAATGTGCATGGCGGTGGGGAAGGTGTCATTGGAGCTCTGACTCTTGTTGACATGATCATTTGGGTGCACAGGGTCCTTGGAGCCCAGTTTGCCTCCTAGGATCTCAATAGCTCTGTTGCTGATCACCTCATTGACGTTCATGTTGCTCTGAGTCCCTGATCCAGTCTGCCACACCACCAGAGGGAAATGATCGTCCAGTTTACCAGCTGAAACCTCATCTGCAGCCTGGATGATCGCATCTGCTATCTTTGGGTCCAGGCCGAACTCCTTGTTTACCTCAGCGGCCGCTCTCTTCAGGATCCCGAAGGCCTTGATCACTTGGATCGGCATTCTCTCACTTGGTCCCCCGATCTTGAAGTTCATAGTGGATCTGACAGTCTGGGCGCCGTAGTACTTGTCCGCTGGGACCTTGAGCTCACCAAACGTGTCCCGCTCGATCCTGAACTGTGAGGCGGCCATCCTGGAGGTGCAGAAGAGGAGTTTGGAGTTGACGCTGACTCTTTGCAAAGTCAGGAGGTTGCAGTTAAACTGCTGGACGCGTCTCAAAGACCGAAACATGGCTCCACATTAGAGGTGAATCCGGGGGAGGTCAACGCAGCCGTCCACAGTGTGATCTGTCATTGGGTGAAGAGGAAACTGATGGAGAGACAGCCAATAGAGACGCGAGACAGGAGGGACTTCCGCTGTGATTGTCGTATCGAGCGCAAATGATCCGGCTGCTTCATCCGGATCAATCAAGCGTCTCACAACATTGCGCGATTGTATTTCCGTCATAACAGTTAACTTTGTAGTATAAAAGTAAGCAATTTTACATAATTTTATTAATTTAAAATGTTTTTTTTAAGTAATTAAAATATGTAAAGTTGCACAGATAAAATTAAGAGAAGTTAAAAAACAACATTATGTTGAAGCAAGTCTATAAAAAGGGTTTTCAGAAATCATTTAAAAGAAGTCACTGATCTCCTTTAGGCAGTTGAATAAATTGAATGTAAATATTCAATTTATTCAGCTGGCTAAAGGAGGACATCAGTGACTTTTGTTTATCTTTTAATTTTATCCTCACATTTATCTTTTAACTTATCTTTTCATTATGTCTCTAACCTGCTTATTATTAGCATTTTTATTAATGTTCTGTGTCTACTGCCTTTTTTTTTTTTACTATAGTTTTCTAACATGCTTCCACCTCTAATTTCCTGTTTTATTCTGCTTTAACTCTCGCCTGGCCTTTTTTTCCCCAGCATTATTGGCTGACTTCAGTTGGGACTGCACTGTGTAAACTGTGTTTTTGTAGGTGTTAATATCTATGTGAGATGTGGTACACGTATGGATTTTGTGATATTGGCATAGAAACAGCCAGTGTCCTGTCCTTTTTTTGTATGTTTTCTTTGGTATTCTTTATATCTTTATACAATATTGTATTAACCAATATATAATAACAATAGCAGCAAAGTTGTTTGGAAAATCATTAACACCTGAAAGTGTTTCTACGGTATTCACATTTTTCTAAAGCCTATACTTTACATGGACGCACATCTTTGGGACTACTATTGCTGTACTTTTTTTTTTTAATCCTTAATACTGTAAACTGTTGCACATACCCTAGAATATATGTTTTACATTACTGCCCAGCTCTTCTTGTCTAGGTACCAAAATATCAAAACAAATTCCTTGTACAGTAGAATCTAGGACCCAGCATATGCAATTGTCATGATACCTAACCTGCAATACAATATCATTGCGATTTTAAAGGTGTTTCGATATGCTGAGTATCGCAACAAAATATATGGCTATATATTATTATTTATTACCTCTTTTCTACCTCTTCTCTATTATGTACCCAAAGAAAAACTTTGTCAGCATCAGTTTTATCTAATAAGACTATCTAATAAGTTTCTCATTTCAATCATTTTTATTGCAACAAAATATTTATAGTGGACTAAAAGGCACTTAAGATGGATTGATGGATGGATGGATGGATGGATGGATGGATGGATGGATGGATGGATGGATGGATGGACAGACAGGCTGTATTGTCTACCTCACTGGAAGCACATCTTGTAAATTCTTCTTCTTTTTATTATTATTATCATCATTATTATTATAGAAGGCAATTTGCAATATTAATAATGTATGTATTTAAAAACAAATCAATACTTGATGTTCATGTTTCAACAAAAAATTACCAATAAAATTAAAAAAACATTCCCATTCTGTGCTGTAGGCTACTTTCCTCCCATCCTCAGTCTTTTCTGTAGGTATTGAGCTTTTTTTATTTTTATTTTTTTTAATCTCAGGGCGTTTATACTGAAAACATGCAATGCCAGTTTGTACTTTTGGAGTAATATCGTATATCCCAATTAGATATTAGTTAGATTCAATGTTATAACTTCAGAGACTGGTTTATATTATTAAAAAACAATCCACTGCATTTTCATTAAATTGTTAAAAAGTATTTTATTTCCTAACAATGTTTTTATATCGAGGACAGTCCTTTATTTTGAAGACTACGTGCGTTATTTCACCGGAAGTCGTCAGTGCGTTGTTGCTATCTTCCTCCGCCGTCTCTTCTCGCGGTAACGTTAGTGTACTGTTAGCTTGCTAGCTAACCCCATCGTTTCCAGGTTTCGCGTCGACCTGGAAAAAAAAGCAAAAGAGACACAGAAAGGCTACGCAGCCGAATAGTTTTTGAACCCAGGCTGCACCGAGGAGCGGGACAATGCCACACAACTTCCAGCCCGGAGACCTGGTCTTCGCTAAAATGAAGGGGTACCCCCACTGGCCAGCCAGGGTAAGCAAGTAACGTTAGCAGCGGCAGCAGCCGGAGGGGCGGAGGGGATGAGCTGCTCTGCATGGGACGCTGGAGAAGGTTCTCTGTGTATCCACGACACTGTCTGACATGGATACTAATCACACACGTACATAACTTATATTTTGTTGCGCTGACAGGCTGAGTTTCAGGCCCACGGGCAGTGTGCAAGCTGCATAATTTGCATGAGATGCTGTTGGCCTATCATTAATCTGCGTGGAAACGTACAGCAGCGAAGCTAACGATATTTTGGAAATGACGTTTGAGATTACTGCCGTTTTTTTCTTAGATAGCGAGACCTCTTCTTATAATAAAACACTACGTATCCACAATTTTAATCAAATAAAAAGTCTGTATTGTTTTGTTTTCCAGATATAACCCGCGTAAATACATGCTACCAGCGTCTTTGACTCCCTTGCTGCTTTTTGGGTTTTTTTTCATGAAAGTCTTGCTTGTTCACAGATTGAAGATGTTGCTGATGGGGCAGTGAAACCACCTCCTAATAAAATCCCAATTTTCTTCTTTGGGACACATGAAACGTGAGTACAGTGCTGTAGTTATCAGTATTTATTGAAATAACTTACATGTATGCATGATCTGGTTTAAACCTAAATTACTGCAAATGTATTTGATTTTTTTTCTGCATGTGACAAAAAGAAAATTTAGCACTCAGCTTTGTGTTTTTATAAACATGGGAAGAAGGTAATGATTAACAGAGGAAGTGACCCAAAAATCAGCAGGAAATTAATAACAGAACCAATAAAAATAAATGATTAATAAATAACTTAAAAAATGAAATGACCTGCAAACAAGTGTTTAAAAAAATCTGTAACATAATTATGATAATTTGCTATACATGTAGTTTCCCCCTAGTTATATTACTTTTTTTCCCTAGACATTTTTTCAACCTTTTTAAAAATAAATTTATAAATCTGTAACATTTTTTTCTATTTGTGGCACATTTATTGCTAAGTTGTATTGCTTTATTCTGTTTTTGGAAATAAAAGCACCTATTTGCTCAGGGTTTTAGTGAAGAAAAGTGATGTCGCTCAAGGTTTCAAAGTTGCTTTTTTGTCATTCATGGTTGAATTGTCTGTGCACAATTACAAATTTAGGCCCTTGACTCATTTGTTGGTTTGCATGACATCCTCTTTGAGAGCAATGGTGTGAAACAAATCACCACTTTTATCTTACGCAGCTGCTTGTCAGTCTGCTCTCATACACTTTATTCTTTTCCAAAGGTTCACTGTCAACTATTGACTTGCATCAGTCGGAGTGTGCAGTATGTTTTTGAGGGATGTGTTGATATGTCTGATCTGGCACTAGACGCCATCTGTTTGACAAGATGGCACCTGCAGTATTTTAATCCATCACTAGGTGGCACAGTCTGCTCCTCTCAAGTCAGTGTAAAGCATACTAATGGGAGACTGTTGTGTAATTATAACATTGTTAAGCAGTTCAACTGTTCACATTTTCTTTTATCTCGCTGTTTCACAGAGCATTCCTTGCAGCAAAGGACCTTTTTGCCTATGAAAAATACAGTGAACGCTATGGAAAGCCCAACAAAAGGAAGGGATTCAACGAAGGTTTATGGGAGATCCAGAACAATCCACATGCCTCCTACAGCGCCCCGCCTGTAGTAAGTCAGCCTGATGTCAGAAATCCTTAATTCTGAAGTATCCACAGTTCAACATTACCTCGTGTATTTTCAAAATTCATTCATGTTGTTCTTATGGTCTAAAAGAGTCTAAATAGATATGAACAACTCTCTCTAATCAAAGATCAACAAAAAATCAACATTGTGATATCATTGAGTATAATTTCTGGAGCTGTTTCATTGACAGTGAATTGGGAAAGATGTTTTCGACGATGTTCTGAATATATGGGACCATTTTCTGTTTCAGAACTGAGAACGGCACGACAGAATAAAGCTCGTTTGGGTATAAAAAAGAAAACCGTGGATCCATTAAATCAGGCTCCCTTTCATTGTCTATGGAGCAGCTCCAGACTTTGTACCCTTTGATATCACCTGCGTCTCTGGTTTCTGGCTTTCAGAGAGAGTAGCTTATCTTCACAAATATTGATTGGGATTTCCTTGGCCATGGAAATGATATATTGGAATCCTTAATTTAGGTGGTGTTTTCCTTTGAGGATGTCAAATCAAAAGATTTTTCCTTATAATTCATAATAATAATAACTTTGTTTATATAGCACCTTAAAAAAACGAATGTTTACAAAGTGCCCTAACAGACAAGCAAAGGCAGAAATGATAAAATAGAATTAACAATCAGGCCAAACAGAGAAAGGTTTGGAAAAGTCAAACAAAAAGTCAAGAACTAATTGTGAACCTCACCACTAGTTGCCATTAAATCCTGCACACTGTAGCTTTACGGTGTGATGTTTACTGCAGCTTCTGTGGTTCACTTCTGTTTCGGAAACTCTGTCCCCATGTGTCATTTCACTTTCTCAGGCAAACTGTCGACGAAACGTAATAAACTGTCACGAAATTTGTGTTAATCCTCTTATCATGGTTCGTCTGCAGCCAGCCAGCTCGTCTGACAGCGAGGGCAACAACGCCGGAGGAGGAAGTGATGATGAGGATGACGATGAGGAAGATGCCCCCGTGCCTCAGAAAGCAGACTCAGGAAGTGAGGTTGACTCCGATTCGGGGAGTGAAGACCAAGGAAGGGGAGGAGGAGGAGGAGGAGGAGGAGTGAAGCGAAAGCCACCGCCACCTGTTAAGGTAATTGATGTTTAATTTTTTAATTAAATAACATATTTCAGCTAAATAGCCTTTGAGTAATTGGACACTATAACTGTGTGTTGAGCTGAACAGAAAATTGCATTCTTGGTCACATTATGAGCCCAAAAATGCTGCACTTAGATGACCAAGTGTCGTCTGCGGCACCACAGATATCAGTTAACAATGGTTAGATATTTACTGAGAGTTTGCTTTTGTAAAAATATAAACAGGAGGAAGAAAAAATAGACAACTGTTTAACTCAACTTTATTTATGTAGCACCTTTCATACAAGCATGCAGTCCAAAGAGCTTCACATAGCAAATGAATATAAAACGCAGACGCAGTTTAAAGGATAACACAAACACCTATACATAACGTTTTGCAAGACAGGAAATTACAAAAATAAGACAATAAAATATCTAAAAAAAAAAAAAAAAAAAGAATAATAAAAAATATACAGAGTTAAAAATACATAAAATAAAAATAGACAGCAGGAATAAAAAAAAGTAAAATCCAATTACTGAAATAAGTGGTAGCTTCCTTGTTTATATCAGGGGTTATCAACACAATGAGCACTTTTTTCTTTTTTGAGTGCGAGTTTGACAGGTCACATTGTTTGGCTGAAACAAGTGATTGTGAGAGCTGCTTATGAAGTTCATTTCTTCCACTTGAATGCTTGTGTTTTCCATTTTAGCGGCCTCCCCCTCCAAAAAAGGCTCGCGGCTCATCCAGTGACAGAGATGAAGAGGAGAGTGGATCCCCCTCTGAATCAGACCCCACACCTTCAGAGTCCGACGGTGGCAAGAACAGTGACCAGGTGATTACATAACACAGATATGCACAACATGCTCTGATCGTCGTATCTGACTTCACAGTCTATAAATGTTACTTTCAACAGGATTTTACTCCAGAGAAGAAAATTGGTGGACGAGGCGGAAAGAAAGCAGGAGGCAGAGGGAAGAAAAAGGTGAACCATCAGCTCCCTTGCACATTTTGAGTATTGCTTCTGTCATGGTCGTCTGTAACTCCTTCCTTTGTCTCCAACTCAATTATCCTCTTTACTCTGTGATGTTGCAGAAGGCTTCGTCTGGCTCGGACTCAGACTCGGGATCAGGGTCAGAGAAAAAAGCAGCGGACAGCGACTCAGAGGACGAGAAGCCTCGACCAGCTCTGTCTGGCTCTGAATCCCACTCTGGCTCGAAGTCTGACTCGGACTCAGATCCACCTCCTAGGAAGGGCCCACAGCCACGCAAGAAAGGTTCAGGTTCAATCTCCTTTCAGATCGAATTTATCAATTTCAGCTCTACCCAAAATTGTAGAGATCAGTGTTGTTTGGTTATAAAATTGAGAATTTCATGACTTTTTTTTTTTTGCTTATTGCTTTTATCTGCTTATTGTTTCCAAACCCACAGAAAAGCCAGCACCAAAGCCTCGTGCACGGAAACCCAAACCTGCCCCGGCAAAACGAGCACCCTCATCCTCCTCCGACAGTGACAGGTCAGGCTGTCTACAGATTTTTCCCCCCGTTCGTGCACCACTGAGGTACATACCAGCTCGCTGTAAGAGGCAGCATAATGATCGATCTTTGTTTTCGCAGTGACAGTGATACGGACCGCATCAGTGAATGGAAGAAACGAGATGAGGAACGTAGACGAGAGCTGGAGGAGCGCCGGAAAAAGGAGGAGGCGGAGGAGCTCCGCAGGCTACGTGAGAGAGAGAAGGAGGAAGAGGAGCAAAAGAAAAAAGACAAAGACAAGGGTAAAAAAGGGAGCGACAGTGACAGCAGCAGCAGCTCAGATGAAGGTGTAGATGATCACCCGCTGAAGAAGTCCAAGAAACCCCCTCCACCGCCGATCCCTGCGCCCTCTGACTCTGATTCTCCGGCACCAACTGAGGTACAGTTGCTTACTAAAAAAATTATGTGATACCCTTAAGTCCCACCAGGTCTGTCAACGGCGAGTTACGGCCATGGCACAGCCTACGGAGTCACGGATATTCTAGACAGCGGACCTGGGAATGTCTCAGCAGCGTCCCAGATGCGGCTCGTCGCTCTTTGGAGCATAAAATAACGTACCAAGTATTTTTTTTTGCCGGAGACGGACAGCAGCCATGTCAAGCTGCACAGAGCAGATCGTACCAGGCAGGAAGTTAAGCAGCATTGCATCCGGTTAATCTTCAAAATAAAACGCCTTGCACCACTGTATTTTTAACAAAAAACAGTTCAGATCTCCTACGTATCTATCTTATCTGTATAATTATTAAGATGGATATGTTTTAACTAAACTAACTAAAACACAGCCGCAAATCTTCAATTATTCAATGCATGACTAGATTTTTTTTTTATACTGATCTGTATAATTATCAAGATGAGCACGTCTGTTGACTGAAACTCGGCCAAAATTCTTTGATCCACTTCGCCGTTGGCGGGACTGTAGGCTGCAGCACAACACAGTGGGTAAAAACATAAACAAACAGAATTTAAACAGACAGAAATGGAACACAAGTATATATGTAGCCTATTCAGCCATGGTGGAATCACAAAAATCCAGCAAAAATGACCACGAAATCAGGGGAAAATGACAAATGAGCACAATCTCAGCAAGTTTTACCGTATCAGCTGGCAGGACGCTCCCGAGCCATGTGAGACGGAGAAAAACAGTGCCGCAAACATAACGCCATTGAACACGCTCTTGGTGTAACCGGGGGGTTACATTTTGCTTTATTCAAAGTAATTTGACGGCAGTTGACGCTGACACATTCAACTTCTTTTGGTTTTTCCATCAACAGGTCAAGAAGTCATCCAAGAAGCCCGACAACCAGAAGAAGGCAAGAATAAAGAAAGAGAAGGAGAGAAAAGAAAGAAAGGAGAAAGAGGTAAAAGAGAAGAAAGCCAGACGGCCAGAGGAGAAGTCCAGAATGAGGTGAGTGCACAATGGGGAACAGACTACCGTATGCAAACCTCATTAGACGAACCTCATTAAAATATAATGTACACAGATCACAGAGTTCCCTCTCTCTATCTGTCAGGCCTAAGCCCGAAAAACCTAAACGCAAACCAGAGAGGCCGCCAGAGAGGAAAGTGGAAAAGAAAAAGGGTCAGTGTCTCATACAGTCGCACTCAGCTTGTTCACTGCAATCATCGTCTGCTGGAAACATATTTTTATTGACTGTAACTGTGCAATGTTTATTGTTTTTGTGAGAGGGTAAGTGGAAGTTCAGTACAGAATATTGACTGTTGCACCGTGTGTCGATATGCAGAGCCATCGCCAGAAGAAAAGCTACAGAAACTCCACACTGACATAAAGTTTGCACTCAAAGTGGACAACCCTGTAAGTTGCATCTATGATTTTGGCTAAATACGGTTTCCCATCTGTCTGTGTTTTTATGTGGACTCAGAAACTGATTTTTGTGTGTTCTCAGGACATAAACCGGTGTCTACAAGCCCTGGATGAACTTGCAGCCGTGCCTGTCACCAGCCAGATCCTCCACAAGAACGCTGAAGTTATCGCCACACTAAAAAAGGTGCATTTTCTTGTCTTTAGTAAAACTGTCCTTTGATTTTTGTTTGTAAATCTGCCTTGCATGAAGGTCCAGTGTTAAGTACATTGGTGGATATATTGGCAGAAATAGAATATGATAAAATTAGTAGGTTTTCTACAGTATATAATCAACTGAAGATAATATACATTGTGTTTTTGTTACCTTAGATGATCCTTTTATATCCACTTAGGGAGCGGGTCCTCGTCTGTGGATTGTGCCATGTTTGTACAGCAGTACAGAGCAGACAAGTACTTCTAGTTAGCAGCCTCTCCACAATGAGCAGTGTAGAAAGACACATTTTTTAAATGTGAAACTATATTATTTGACTGCGTTTTTATCGGTTTAATCACCTGGTCCATTTGTTTAGGAGAGGAAAAGTCCTCTGCTGATAATTTGGTCCCCACAGTTAAAATAATAGAAAAAAGCATATATGACACGGTGTCCCAGTTTAATCTATTATGTACTTTTTGATGTCAAGTGTACCGCTCTATTCTGAATATAAAACAGCGTTATTTTAGGGACATTAAACTTGAAAAAGTGAGGTCTCACAGTGTTACCAGCTGCTTTCCAGAGTATTAATGATCGATGAATAATACACTGTTTAATGGTGCGTTTGAGATGGTAAAATGTGAGGAGAAATATTGGGGAACTATAGTTTGCCATGTCTACTGTGGTTTTTAATAATTCAATTTAAAAAAATCTGTTTACATGTGTGATGTGTTTATAAACTTTATTTGTTCACTCAAATGTGCATCTAAATTATCAACGCTATTTGCAACTTCTTTCATGTGTTTTTATTTTGTTCTGGAAAATGTAGATCCGGCGGTATAAAGCCAGCAATGCAGTCATGGAAAAAGCAAGTGAGGTCTACAACAAGTTAAAACTTCGCTTTGTTGGAAAGATGGAAGTGGCAGCTAAACCTCAAACACAGGACAAGGAGCCAGAGGATGAAGAGAAGGAAACACAAAACACAGGTAAAAACTTCAAACCCTGGAATTTAATCTTTGTTAAATGTCACCTACAGTGTGTTGTATTTGAATTTTTCTCGGTGTAACCTGGACTTGAATTTTCTAGACTCCACTCCAGTAAATGGGGAATCAGAAGAGAAAAAAGATGATATGGAGGTAGAAGAAAATCCAAAATCGCCTGCCCACGAGGAGAATAATGACAACACTGCTTCAAGTCCAAACAGGTGATTATAGCACGTGAAATGTCTTTGCAGCATCTTTGCTCTACTTGATATTCTCATGGGCGACCAACAGGATATGAAAGCAGATGTTGGCTCATGGACAGTGAAAAAGTCAGGAATTTCCTTGGAAAAATACTGTATTCATGTTTAAGCAGAACCATTTTACATCTTCACTCCGCACTTTGTGTAGCTCTAAGACCCATTTATTAACCTCAAAGTACCCTATGTAAGCATCCTCTGTTTTAAGGGACAGTACACCCCAAAATACGTATTATTCCACTTTCAAACTCAAAAAAATACATTTGAAAAACTCAACAGCAGTGTCTCTTTCCTGAAATCATGACCTGGTTACTCAAGATAATCCACAGACGTTGTTGTGAGCAGTTTTAGGAAGGGAACTATTTTCTTTCTGCCGAACTACACCCACAAACCATATCACAGCACCAAAGGAAGCATGAATGTACTCATGGACGAGAGGCTCGTGTTCGTAACAGTGTGAGATGTTCACATAAGTGGTATTCTGTTCGGCTGAGCCGTGACGCCGGCGAGCTCTATGGTGCTTGGTTAGTGAGCAGACTCACGCTTCCTTCTGCGTGGTGATTCGGTTTGCCGTTGTAGTTTGGTAGAAGAAAATAGTTCCTACATGAAACTGCTCACAAGGTCTGTGGATTCATTCATTCATTCATTCATTTAATACAAATGTTTTTATACAATGCATTTAAGTATTTCAATTAATTCTATTCAATTCTATTTTCATCATGTTACATTATTTGGTTTTTGCTACCATACATTTTAAACAGATTTTGTTACTAGATTTTTTAATATTTGTTTTTATTTTCATTTGTTTATTTTTATACATATTGTTTGTTTATCTGTTTATTTTATGAAGTTACTTTTATTTCATTTTCATTACATAGCGCTGACAATTGTTTTTTTTACCATATATTTTATGCAGATTTTTTTTCCCCCTTTTTTTTTTTTTTTGTTTTTTTACAATGCATTATACTTGGATTTTTTTCAAGTAAATTGATGCATTTTGATAACACATTCTATGTTGTATATTTTTTCGTAAAGGCATTTCTTAGTGAGACTGTTAAATAGTTTACATACAAGCACTCATGGCTGAATCACAGCAGTGTTTGAGAGTGATGTACTGTCTTTTTAGACGGAGCCCGGACAGTCCTGCTGAACGACAGCTTCACACGTATGAAGACGGAGACAACTCCATCTCTGCAGAGACGGAACCTCCCGCTGTGGAAAGCTGAAAGACCTCAAACCACCACTGCAGTGGACCAAGTGCTAAAGACAGTGGCCTCTTTGTTTGACGTCATACAGTGCTCCTGACTCAACAACACCGCAAACACACACCCAGCATTTCCTACCGTATCTGTTACATCAACGTTAATGTTTTGGACATTTTGTACCATAATGATATCAAACCAGAAGGCCCTGTCGCTCAAAGCGTTCGGTCCATTATTTATCACAGCAAAAAGGAAAGCTTATTAGTGTGATAGTTTGTGGCGCTGTGCAAACTCCTTTTTATTTCTGAAATGTACTTTTTCTTTTATACAACTTTTGGCCCGTCCTGGATCTTCACCGTGTACTCCTTCTACTGGCTACTTTGTTCTTTCTACCACATGAACTCTTCTTTTCATACCGTATGTATAATTAACGATCACATTCTTAGCACTTCTTACCGGAATTTAGGCGGGGGTAGTACGAAATGAAACTTCATTGATTCTCGTGGGAAAAAGGAGCCATGCCATTGTTTTTTCTTCTTTTTTTTTTCGCTTGGAAGATTTTGTGCAGCCCGTACATCTGTTGGCTTTTTATAAAGCCTACAAAACATCACGAAGGCCTCTTGTCTGTGTGTATGACATTGTGGGAGTGGTAAAGTAATATTTGTGAGTCTTTTATGTTAAGTATTTTTTTATTATTATCTGGTCTTGATCCAGTTAATCCAGTCTGAAATGTAAAGCCATTAATTGAGTCACTTAAAACTGTTTTACAACTGAGGTCCACCTACTTTTTTATAGCCTTGTTTGCAAATATTTGCATTTACAGTTTTGTCTAAAATAATAACTGCTGTGGAGTTAAACACCTTGCACTCTCGTCTCCCCTGTAGTGTCCGCTTTCAGTAACTTGCGTAATAAATGGATTAACTGTACAGACAGAAAACTGCCCTTAAAAGCTATTGAGATCTCATGTAGCTGCAGCCTATTTTGACATTTTCCTGTCACATGCATACAACAGGTGTTTTTAGTGCTATGTAAATTGGTAAAGCATTTCTATCACTTAGTTGAGACTTGAATAAAAATCTCAGCATGGTTTTGTTTCTATCTCATTTCTAGTAGTGTAAATGTTGCTTTTAATACTATCTGTGTGTTTGTATAAAACATTGTTTTACCAACAACTGTATCAGTATATAGTAGGTTGTTTTGAGGTTTGTGGCGCTAAATTGATAGTCAATTTTCCTGTATGCAAGATAGCCCACTAACTCCACTTACTGTAGGCTTGTTAGGGACTGTTTGTTATTGATGAGAGTGGAGGGGGTGGTGCAGCAAGGGGGAGGCATGTCAAATATTTTTCAAGCACTTGGGAGGGACTTTTTTTTTATTTGGCACAACTTGTGTATTTTGTATTTATTTTACTACTGATTTTTTTTAATTGCCCAAATTACATCATTTGTCATGGCCAGAAACTGTAAAAACAGAAATTTAGGGTTTCCACGGTCATGAAATTCCCAGAGAAGTTATGTAATTAGGAAAAATAGTTCTCCAGGCCTGGAAATGGTTTGGAATCAACAGATTGTTTTAGAAAAGTTTTTAATATATATTGTTTGAAATATTTTTCAAAACATGTTCATAAAAATCCCAAAACGTGTTTAATGTTGTTTTTCATTTACCAATTGAAAATCTTGTGCTTTGATTCATAACAGCTGAAACGGCACATGGTTGACATGAAGCTAGATGACGGCTGAAATGTTTAACTTACACAAAGTCATGGAAACGGGGTAAAATATCATGGAAACATTTTGAACCATGGAAATTATCGCTGGATTTAAAATTTCTGATGGAGCTTGAACATAATGTGGAACAAATGCTTCGGGCCCGAAAAAAACAACCAAATCCAAGCTTAAAATATTTAATGATATTTCATTAAAATCACTTTACTCCTCACGTCTCATCTAAAACTTGCCAAAAATAAAGTTTGCCCCAACTAACCAGCATATGCAAGGAGTAAAAAACCAAGTTTTCTTTTCAACTCCAGGATTTCAGCATTTCAAACAGCAAAAGGTACGTTTTTAAAATCTAACAATTAAATTCAGGTGGAAGGAGGGTCATGCATTTCTCCCCACGTCACTGGGTGCACTCCATTTCAGTGTGCCAATGTACCGCTCAACGTATAAGGGCAAAGGTCAGGGAAGCAGTTTAGATGTAGTGAAATCTGTCACGAAACTGTCAGCTGACAAAACAGTTTAAATAGTTCACTGTTTTATCAATATTTATTGACTTGTTTACGTTTGTACAGGACATTTGGTCATGGTGATGTATACAGCGCTTTCAAAGCACAATTTTAGCAGAGAGATCTGGTGAATCTGCCAGCTACAGTACCTGTGAAATGGTGTCCAGACTCTGCCTATTCGGCACAAGGCAGGCATACGCCAGTGCGAAAATGGAACAAACCCACTCAGGGAGGCTCAAATAATAATAAAAAAAATTCTTTGGGGTGGATTAAAAAAAAAAAAAATCACATCCCAGCCACCCCCATCCTCTGATAAATTAACAACAGTCCCTAAAGTGGTTAACATTTCATTGGGCTCAGTCACAAAAGTTGCCAATATTATGAGTAATTATAACAGAAACAAAGCGACGGTGTCTTTTATTTATCTAATAAGATATTATTTTTACTTTACTGCAGGGTGCCTACCCCTGCCGCATGTGGCTCTAGGCTCTCTCCAGTGGCTCCTGTGTCTCTGACTAAAAATTATATGGAACTGAATGACAATTATTTTTTTTAAAAAGATTTTCATTCAATTTTTCAATTGCAAAAATATGTAGCCTGTACACAGAATATGAAAATGTATTAGCATTTCATTAACTAAAATATGCATCATATTTCTGTGGCATTGGTGCCTTTTCTGCTTAATTTTGCCAAATTTCAAAAGCGGTGGATGCTCCTGAATCAAAAAAGCTTGACTAGCTATGGATTCCAAATCCAAGATTGGAGAAGTCTCAGAGGAAAACAGAGAAGTTAATAATGCATATAGATAATAATAATAGTAATAATAATAATAATAGTGCATGAATGGATCTTTTAATTTTTACCACCAACACTGCAAAGTTAATGTAACAAAAAATAATAAATAGTGATAAAACATTAATGAATGCTCATATAGACCCATTAATAATATTGATAGGCTAGTTTGACTTTTTACTTGTTTTTTTTTTTATAAGTGATCTTATTGCATTGTGAATATGTTGTGTATGGTACTTCTATGTGTCTTTTATATCTTTTGTATATATATTGTCTTGCTCTTATCTGGACCATTGAAGTCTATAATAAAGTCTATTATATTATATATTATATGTGTTGTGTTACCTGCGGCTCCAGACAGATTTTTTTTGTTTGTTTTGGGCCAGAAATGGCTCTTTTGATAGCAAAGGTTGCAGACCCCTGCTTTACTGTGTCATGAAACAGTGATGTTAAACGGGTGGACTGGACCTTTAATTCCGCTGATTCCCATATGAGAGTCTCGCTTAATACTCAAGTCAGCTGACATAAGACGCCATTTTGTCAGCCATTTCCTATACTGATCCGTTGCCAGCGTCTCTGCACAGCACAGGACGCCCCGTCCGGCCTCAGCTTCATCTGCCCGGGCTCGGTAAACAGCAGCGGACCCTGCACGCACGGTACCCGGGTGGATGAGAGACAGTCTAGAGGGTCGGTCGGCACCCACTAGACCTCTGGAAGGCGCTTGGCCCCCGCAGGACGACAGCGGTACAAGTCAAAGGCAGACATGGCTCTGAAGATTGTCAAAGGGAGCATCGATCGGATGTTCGATAAAAATCTTCAGGATTTAGTACGTGGCATTAGGAATCACAAGGAAGATGAGGTAAAACCACCAACGAGCAACCGCTCTCACCGGGGACATTTTCACCGTCACATTTCATTTATGTTTTTAGCTCTCTGCCGTTACCGTTATCGTTGAGCAGCTAGCTAACTGCTAACGCTAGTTAAATTAGCGCTCAGTCATTTCAACCGCTAGCTAACAGTCAGTCAAAACAGTCGGTTTTTAGCGGCTAATGCTAACTTAACGTTTGCTAAATAACAAGCTAGGACTTTCGTGTTGGTGCTAACTTTCATGTAACGTAAGTGTCATATTTTTTTGGGGGGATATTTAATGAAGAGTTGTAACTGACAGCTAGCAAACGTAGCTAACTGACAAACAGAGGAAGCAGCTCGATAGATTATCACAATTCACCGGGTGAAGTTAGTATAACCGAGATCATACCATTTAGTAACTTATTGCTAATATTAGTTAATCAATCAATTGGCTTTTAGTGAATTATAATTTGGGGATACGTATCAAGAAGTCTTCAGTCTGCTTAATTGAGTTTAGGACACCAGAGTCACCCCACTGTTGAATGGATGATGTGATGCTCTGATTGATTACATTAGCAAATGTCAGACTGTTTATAGGCCTAACTTGCCTATTTGGTTCGCTCTGAGCTTAAAAATGCACGTATAACCATTGTGGATGTTGACATAAAATTGCACTTTGCATAAACTCGTTTTTAAACATCCCATCAGTGATTGAAGGTGATGTCATCCCTGTCACAGCTTTGTGGGTGATGACAGGATCATCACAACCTGAGTGGGAGCAGCGGGGTGGGTGGTGGGATGGGCCGTTAGAGGGCACTGTTTGGGACAGCCACGTTTCCATTTCTCACACCAGCCTGCTCTTCTTACAAGCTCTGTGTTTGCTGTGTTTAACCTTGCTGTAAAAAATTCTATGTCAGGTGGATGGAGGTGGTGGGTGCGAGGCAGGATCACTGGATTGTTGCACAGAGCTCACCTGTCTCAAGCTGTAGGACAGGTGTGAAATTTAGAGCTAGCGTGTCTAACCTGAGGGCAGCTTCTGGTAGTCTTTACTTTCTCAACGTGGCAGATTTGCTTACCATCTCAATTTAAATCCAATTTACAAGCAGAGGCTAAACCATCAGATCTAACCAGCTATGTACACATTTTGCAAGGAATAATGTTCTACATTTGTGTCTCGAGAAAAAAAAGTGAGGCCTGCACACTTACTTCATGCCACACAAAAAGAAAAGAAAAAGAAGAAACAAAACGAAGAAGGAATATCTTCCAACAGTGCAATTCTGCGTGTTTTGTATCGATGTACGCTCCCATACACTCTGTCTCGTCTTTTAATGATGATGATTTTACCAAAACAGTATTTATAATCTGAGAGGACAAAGAGTACTCTGCCACACAAGTTCAATCAGGACAGCGTTTCGATTATGGGTGGACAGATTATCACAAATATATGCAGTATATATATATATAGGTGCAGATATATGTACCAGTGTTTTATTTTAACGATGAATGAAAATTTCAGTTTTGATAAAACGTTTGCTAAAGGCATTTAAACAAAGTTTTGTGTTGGATTTTGTTATATTTCAAATTCTAAATTTCAACCAAAATATTTTCATTTTGATTGTAAATGCATATCAGTTCCAAATATTGGTTATTGGTCACATTAAGTACTAATAAGAAGTATTGGTATCGGCCCCAAAAAAACATATAAGTCAACCCCTACAATGTACAAATGGGCGAAATCATCAAATCCTATCAGCTATGTGCACATTTGGCCTGGAATTATGTTTCATTTGTGTCTTGAGGAATTCAGTAATGCCTGCACACTTACTCCAAACCACACACGTTTAATGAATACGTTTTGATCCTACTTGGATCTCTGTTATACTCATATTTCAGAGAGAGAGAGTTTCTATATTTTCACTCTCCAAACTCTTACACCCAGAGGTTTAAATCAAGAGTATGAGATCAAACATCTTCTTTAAAATTAATAACAGTGGTTTTATTGTGAGGACTCTTAGTGTGTGTGTTTTTCTAGTCTCTGACACACACGAATAACTGAAAATGTGTTGGTTTGTTAATATAACCGGTGTGTGTCTTCTCTTATTTGACTGTATTCCTTTATTGGAATATGACCATTTATCCTTCATTAGAATATGATATTTTTAGGTGTCTTTTTGGAGATTACTCTTAATTTAATCCAATTTTGAACACAGGTGATGTAGACTGATGATACAGTTTAATGTATTTTGATATAAAGAATCTTTATATGATGTTTTAATCTATTGAGATATGTTTGATGTCTTATAATATGGCCTCGACATCACTGTTTTTCTTTCCCGATGTATTTCTTCTATGCATTTATTATGCAATTTATAGAATTGTTGATTGTCCATTGTTTTACCACCCTGAGTGGTTCATATGGTCAACCACACCTGCCACCTACCTATTGTTGTGCGTTATGTATAAATATAGGTGTGGTTTCATCTTTTCAAACATTTCGACCTGATGAAGATCAAAGTAGAATCGCAACATTGTCTTAATTAAACTTATGTGGCATGGAGTAAGTGTGCAGGTGTCACTTTTTTCCTCATATGAGCTGTTTTTTGATAGCCTTGCACCTACGTGATGTGCATATAACTACCCTCCCTCAACTTACATTCGTGCCACATTTTTTTTCTAAAAAATCAGGCATTTAGATTAGCTATGTTGTTTGAGCCCGTCAATGCTTGATCTCTTGATTCAGTGAATTTGCTGCTGAGATGTTCACCAGCTGTAACCCAACCTGGGTAGCCCAGATAAGGTGGTGGTTGCCCAGTCAACAGTGGACAGTTTGCTGAAATATTAATAAACTGTGAGTGTGTGTGTGCACGCCTGAGTGTGTGTTGACTTTTTCCTGGCCAGCCCACAGTTTGCTTTTCACGTGTGTGCGGAGTCTCTGCACTGTTCATTCATTCACTCTCCCTCCCACGCCTTTGGAACAGCAGGCATATTGTAGATAAAGTATTGTGAGGATGTCCTAGAGTGTACTTCTGTGAGATTACCAGTAATATTTTAGGCCTATCTGTAATTTTAGTATGTACTTGTTAGCTTCAGCTACTCATTTTTTTGCTCGGAAAGTCTAGGCCTTCCAGTTTACCTCCAGCTCAGTCAGCGTTGTTGGCTGAAAGGTTGTCTTTGTTGGACCTCTGACAAATATCTCAGTTATTTCAATGGGCTCTGTATTGGTCATTTAAGACGAGTGTGATGCAGAAGCACTGTGTGTGTGTCTGGTGATCTTGGTTTGAATCTCTCCCTGCCCGCCCTCCAGCCCTGCTAGTTTCTCCAGGAACAGCAGCAGCAGCAGCAGCAGAGCTCAGTCTCCCCCCTTCCCCTCTACCTCCTCCTGTCACTGTGCTGTCTCATGACTGCACACACATGACCAGCACGCACTCACACTCTACAGAGCTATGTGTTTGTTTTGCAAGGTTGCTTCTCCCAACAATGGTTGACTGATTGCTCTATCTAACCAAGCTTGCCCTCCTCTGTTGAATGAAAAGTGCCTTCCACTCTCTCTCTATTTTTGGAAATCTACTGTATTACAACAGGGGTTATAAGAACAGCTATTTATTCATTCATTTATTCAGGCGTGAGGCTTCTGCAAGCGGTCATTTGTTAAAATGCTTTAGAGGATGGGCGAGCTGTTGAGTCACCTGTTACCTGAGGACTTGCATAAAATAACCTGTGTTTAGCAGCCATGTAATTGAAATTATAGAAATGAGTCTTTTGCTCGTGTTTATTGTTTTTTGCTCTGTAAGCGCATTACTATAACTGTTAGCAGTGTTTTCTCAGATCTGAGCTCTTGTGTAGTGTGCTTTAAATGGTTACTTTGTCAATTTTCTACCAGCTTTGTATCAAAACAGTGTAAGTAGTATGTGTAGATGACCTGTGGTAGACTTTCCTCCATCTAACCTGTGCCTAGATATTCCTCCACATACCCTGGGGAAACTTTCGTTTGCTCTTGGGACTGTTGCTCAAAATACAGGCTGTACTATCAAATTTTCGTATTGCCAGCTGTCATCACAAATACAGCTGATCGAAATACTTACCAGCCTCTCTCTCTGTCTCTCAAACTCAGACCAAAATTATAACACACGATAAACCTAGGCAGTGCTGATCAGATGTAAACCAAGATTATGTTACTGCACTGCCTTTTTCTTGCTTAAAATGTGTTTAAAAAACATATTTTAATGCCCTGTTGTGCTGTAATGGTGAGAGTTAATGAACATTGACATTAACACCTGTGAGTCATGATTGTTCCAACTTCATAAAGTCAAGGATAAAGTGTACGACTTGTCTGACGAGATTTGACTTGAAACCTGCAAAACAATTACTCATCTCCACCTCTGCTGGCTGGTGACTTGGATAGCAGCAACACACAGACCAGGGTTTTTTCAGCTTTTTCCTGGTGCTTGGTAGCAGCCTCCCAATCCGGATATCACTCCACCTAATCTGATCTGGTGTCTGTTGTTTGTCCTCTCCTTTGTCTGCCCTCAGGCCAAGTACATCTCCACATGCATCGATGAGATCAAACAGGAGCTCAAGCAGGACAACATCGCTGTCAAAGCCAATGCTGTGTGCAAGCTCACCTACGTAAGATCTCTCAACACCCTCCTCAGAATCACTGGCTCTCTCTATCTTTCCGCTCTCTTCGGTACATACGCACTGATTCACATAATAATAGATGCCACACATTATTGCTGGGCTCTCAGTGTAAGCCCACCTGTGCTTCTTTGGACTGATACACAGAGTGTGTGATAAGAGGTATAACTCACTAAAACAATGCCAGAGTCTCTTAATTCTTATAGATAGCACCGTCAGAGCAATCAATTCCATATTTAACACCCAAGATGAACAAAGAAGAATATACACCAAACAGAACAGGTAAGATTAGATTAATAAGCAATTTACACAGAGTCCCTGTGGATCCTTAGCGTTACGGCGTTAAAGATAAGGCGTTAATTAGTATTAAAATACCTTAAGTCAATCTTTCAGAATCTTAAAAAAATGCAGTCTGTGAATCCTTTTTTTCTTACGTTGCATTGTTACATTTCAAAATAATTGGCAACATATATTTATTTATTCTTTTTTTTAATAGTTAACCAAATACTTGCATTAACTTTTGGCAGATCAGGGTAGTGGAACCAACAAAAAACATGTTTTAAATTACTATAAACATTTGGGCAAAATTTGTTTGTTTTGTAATTTCAGTTATTGTAAAATTAGTCTTAAATTTCATTCAGAATGGCATTAAAAAAGTCTTGGATGTATTATGCCTTAAGCTTTGGGAACCCTGTTTATAAGTATGTGGTTTGTGATATGACTCTAAAGCAGGTGAGAAATAAATGAAATTTGGTGCTCTCTAATATGCTCAAACAGTTTCATACACTGCAAGGCTGACATGTTGCATTTACATGCACGCAATGGAAAATTCGGTCTGGTTGTGATAACTGTAAAAAGGAGCTGCACACTGACTTTGCTCTTTGTATATTATCTTTTCTATTCAATCAGCATCATGCTGGTCAGAGCCCATTGTTTCAGCTCAAGGCTTCATCAGTAGCTAACAGAAGTGAACAGTGAGATACCACTTAAAACATTATCATAAAACTGGTACTAGACTGCATGTACAAATGTTTTTTTTGTAGTTGAAACTTAGTCTCAACGCAGCCTAATAGCTGGCAGCCAACACTTATTAAGAACGGTGCACAATTTCTGTTTAAATGAAAGCACTCTTTCTATTTATAGCAAAGGCCCACATTTTAGTCTTAGATATCTTGTTGCAATTGGCATCTGCGCCCACTTTTGAGAGCTTTCAGCTCAAATCATTTAGCCTCTCTGCACAACACAGAGACAGCTTAGAGCTCCTCTGCTCCTTTCAGTCACCCACATCACTCTCCCTTTTCTTTTCCGTGATACAGCTTCAGATGCTGGGCTATGATGTCAGCTGGGCCGCTTTCAACATCGTTGAAGTCATGAGCTCCTCCAAGTTCACGTACAAGGTACGACTGGAATATTATCACTCGCCCTGGAAATACAGCTCCTGGTCACTTTTTGTGGATTCAACTTATGACTGTTGTGTACGCCCAAGTGTAGGTTTTAGATACGCGAGTCTCAGAAACTGTCCTTTGTTGTTGAGTTTAAGTTAATTTCTCCACATAGATACTCAGCCAAAAATAGCACAAGGAATAGTCACATTGTGTACTGTGCAGGTAAATCTCCATGGAACTGCCGCAGCTTGATGAGTGTTTGTAATAATAGCATCGTACTGAAATATACAGTGTGAAAGCACAGTTGAAATGCAGCACAGAATGTTTTCTCTCTTCCTACAGAGGATTGGCTACCTTGCGGCCTCGCAGTGCTTTCACGAGAGCACCGATGTCATCATGCTGACAACCAATCAGATCCGAAAGGTCAGTGTTATTCTCCTCTGCACGCTCTGTGGACATCTCACTGTCAATTATTTCTTAGACAACCTTTTCTGTTTTGTAGACTATCTTTCTATATTTTTTTTCTTCTTTTTCTCTCTCAGGATCTCAGCAGCCCCAACCAGTATGACACAGGTGTTGCCCTCACTGGTCTCTCTTGTTTTGTGACCCCTGACCTGGCTCGAGACCTGGCCAATGACATCATGACACTGGTGAGTCATGGAGAGTATGTCAAGAGGTTTACCAACCAGGCCTTGTGCTCTTTAGGTTTTTTTTTTCTGGCTCCCGAACCTTTTTTTCCAGTTTGATCACAATCATCTGTACTTTCTCTACTTTTTCCCCCACCCTAGATGTCCCACACTAAACCTTACATCAGAAAGAAAGCGGTGCTGATCATGTACAAGGTGTTTCTAAAGTACCCAGAGTCCCTGCGACCTGCTTTCCCCAGGCTCAAGGAGAAACTGGAGGACCCAGACCCAGGTATCAGGAAGGATGCTGCACTCAGCCGTTACGTAGGAAGCTTGTGCTTTGTCACCTGAACCCTATGAAATATTCAGCAAGTAAGAATATGAGATTAAGGGAGGCTCATTTGTGATACTGCCAAGGCTGTCTGGGAATATTCAACAACTCGCAGGACTATTTCTGCTGCACGGACAAAAACATCTCACAGGACGTTTATTCCCTTAAATGGCTTTTGACCAGAACTGTGTCTGTGGTGTCACATTTTCTCATTTCACATCTGTGAGACAATATTTACTAGGCTGAAATTCTTTGAGTGGTTTGTTGTTAACATTACTTTCAACTGTTGTCAAAAGGACATTAAAAAAAACCCTCCTTCTCTGCTTTTTCTTAAAATGTTCACCACTTATGAAGGCATAAAAAATGGTTATGCATCTTAATGAAAAGAATGCATCTTATGAAAATATTTTGTCAATTTTGTCCGTACAGCGGAGATTCGACAGATTTAAACTTTTTTCCTTTGCCTGGGTTTTATTGCTATATTCTCATAATTGTATTTTAGGCACACTTATTACCCTAACCTTAAATAAACACATACATTGCAGCTTTTTAAGTTTTATTTCAGTTGAATAAATTATGTGTTTGAACTTCTATTCTAATTACTTTTTATTTTTTGGTCATCTTTAGGTGTCCAGTCTGCCGCAGTAAATGTTATCTGTGAGCTGGCTCGGAGAAATCCCAAGAACTACCTGTCTTTGGCCCCCCTCTTCTTCAAACTCATGACCTCCTCTACTAATAACTGGGTTCTCATTAAGATCATCAAGCTGGTGAGTCAACAGGATACAGGTAACTCATAAGAGTTTCTGGATTTGGTGTGGAAATATTACATTTGGTCTTATATTGCTGCCATGCTTTTATTCCTATGTATGAACAGCAACTTGCTACATACTGTGTGCCACAAAGCAACCGTTTTATATGACTCTTGCAGTATTGCACCAATCATACAGGGATACATCTATCATAAAAGAGGAACTGATACTTCTACCCACACCAGCATTCTCCTCAGTTGACCAAAATACATTGAGGTCACATGATAGGTTGCGTTGCATAGCAAATTGGGTTTTTTTTTTGGTTTTTTTTAACAGAGTCACTGCTCACCTTTTTAAAGTAAAACAAGTTCACATCTCTTACAGTTGTTACCGGTTCATTACCAGTAATTCATGGCGCCTTTTTACAATATGAGGCCTTTATTTATCCATCTGTGTTTCTGAAAAGAGAGTTAAGTTAAAGGGCTGGTCCACTTTTCTTTTTTTTTTTTTTTTTTTTTTAATATCATTCTGCTGCTTCCCACTAGTGTTCCTTGTGTATTCAAATACGACTATTCAAATTTTGGTCACACCATTTATATAGAGTTGGCAAAATACTATTTTCCCAAGCCCATAGGTTGCTGCATGATGACATTGCAACATAAAAAATTATGTATTATTGACTTTGAAAATCCGCTATATTCCTTATAAGTGCAACACAGGCTAAGCAATATACTGCTGTGGACGCCACGTTAGTTTGGATCCGAAAGTCACACAGTAATAAAAACAACCTAACCAACCAAGGCAACGGTAGAGTTGCAACTCCCACACTCTGAGAGGTAAAATTGCCTTTTTTATCAAAGGAGCCTGGTTTCTTTGAAGAGAGCAATGCCTGTTACTGTAGGTAATAAATTGACAATGTGTAAGTACGTCGTACAACCCCACTTCAAAGATCCGAATAAGGCCCTTCAGTGGTTATTGATATTATCAGCATCCTAACCTACGGTTTGTCACTGCCCAGGGCTAAGTGGGCATTTCCATTGAAAAAACCCAGATAAGAACATTAATAGTCGAAAGTGTAAATTCTAATGTGAATTTTCTGTGCGTCATGGCAATCTGTATGCTGTTTTACAGTTTGGTGCGCTCACGCCTCTGGAGCCACGGTTGGGGAAGAAGCTGATCGAACCTCTGACAAACTTAATCCACAGGTGAGATGAAACCCCTCAATGAAAAAAACCTCAGATCTTTAAAGCTGTTGGATCTTATGAGCATATCAATAATAATCCGCACTACTTCTCTCTGTTTCTTTTCCTCTCCTCGTCCCTCACAGTACCTCTGCCATGTCTCTGCTGTATGAATGTGTCAACACTGTGATTGCAGGTCAGTACTGCGTTTCAATGTGTGCATTATAGTGACACAATTCAGTTCAATATGTGTTTCAATCTATTTCAGTTCCTTTTTGTAGAAGTTACAATCACAGCTTGAAGTCTTTTTTTCTTCTCACAAAATGTTAAGTCAACATTCGGATCTAAATTCTTTTTTGTCCCACATTGCAGTGTTGATTTCTTTGTCCTCTGGGATGCCGAACCACAGTGCTAGTATCCAGGTAAGCCTCTGAGGTCCACTCCTCCATCTGCACTTTCATTTGGTTAAATATTGTTCATAACCCTTTCCACCCCAGTTGAACCACAATGCATGCTTCTTTCAGTTCATAAGTCTCTCAAACATATTTAAAATAAAGACACAGTAGCTATAAAACAGGCCAGTAGGACTCATGAAGCTGTTTCTTTTTTTGCTTTCAGTTGTTGTGAGTCTCAGTAACGCATGAAAAAAATCATTTTAACCTCAAATATAAGCCCCTTTTCTCCCACTTTTGTTTGTCTCATTTATTTTTTTTTGTTGAAGTGTGTCCACATAACAAGACTAAAACTGGTGTGGAAAGGTTTACAGTGATGTTAATGGCTCCTTTTCTCTTGCTCTCTCTCTCTCTTTCTCTTTTTCAGCTCTGTGTGCAGAAACTGCGCATCCTGATAGAAGACTCGGACCAGAACTGTGAGCCCTCTGTCAATGCCTGCAGTGTGTCATTTTCTCATTGTCTGCGTGTTTCTGACTATGTGGAACAGTCAGCCCTCTTAGACAACAACAACGTAGACCCCCTGACTCTGGATAACTCGAACATTATTATAGTCCCTTACTCAATTAGGGGCCCTACTTAGAATATCATTTCACTGAAGTCACTGCCAGTTTCACACACAAATCCAGTGTTTGACCCATAAAATGAACAACTCTCTGTGGAGTTTTTCCTGGTTTGTTGCTTCAATTTGAAAGGGTTAAAAGTTGCCAGTTTGCTATACTCAAACATCAGGCGTGGCTCTATAAATACAATCTCTTGCACGCTTCACGTTGGAGCTGAGAATATGTTATCCAGCCATTCGAGTTATCTGGACACCCATACTTAGTTTTGTGTGTGGAGTAGACTTAGAACTTTGTTGTGGTTTTAGGTTTTTCTTTATCCTTTCACAGTACCTGTTGTTAGGAGGATAAAGTAACAGCTGTAAGGCTGTAAAATAAATACTCCACCTGCAAAATGACCATTTGTATATGTACTACTCACTGTGTATTACCTTGACTTTGTGAAGAAAACTGTTTTTTCCTGTATTCTTTCATGGTGAACGAAGAATCCAAATAAGTGAATATTCTTTACAAATTGAAATAAACTGGGATAACGTTTGACAACAGCCAAACTATATCAAAACATTCAGTTTACACACCAAGTCCTTCAGTAAAATTTTCAGTAAAAGTTTCATTTATTCAGTCTTACGCTCAGTATTCCCCCAACACATGCATTTTTGGTAAAATATTACAGTTTAAAACATGTCGGTACAAATCGTCTAATGCACAGACAAGTGGTGTGCCTGTGCATGTGTGTGTTTAAACTCTGCTCAAGCGGAGCTCATACACACACACGTGTGTTCAGGCACACTCAGGGCTCCCGACGTTTTTTTGTATCCTCACGTCTCAGCAAAAAAGCATGTGTGTGAGTTTGTCAACCAATATTTTCATATAGTTTATCAGTTGTTAAACGTGGTTCCCATTTACTTCAATTCTTTAAAAATCTTAATTTTAAAGATTCTTTGTTTACTGTGAGGCATGCAAGAAAAACGATTTTTTCTTCACAAATTCTACATAACATAGTGAGTAATTGCTGTAAAAGTGGTCATTTTGTGGGTGAAGTATTCTTAATGAAAGAGGCCATATTGGAAGGCCAACATTGTTGAAAAACATTTTATGCAAGCTAAGTTTAATTGTCTAAATGGAAAATCAGGTGACAAACCCACAATATCATTCTTAATGCATTAGATGCATTGCAGTCCGAAAAGGTGAGGATGTGTAAGTGCTGAATTCACTGTTTGAGATGTTTGATGCAAACACCAGCTGCAGTAGAGTAGTGGTGATATGTAGCTGTGCCAGGAGCATTTTTAATGAACAGACAGAAACCTGGAAATGGATGGACTGAAGGCAGCAGTTTACTAAACGATCTTCGAAATGTTTTCTTTGTCCATCTCACATTTCATCACTCAAATGTGCCTTTCTCGCTGAGAGAAAGTTGCACTTTACTGAACTGCTGCTGTCACTTTTCCATCTCAGAGGTACTTTGAGTGTCTCCTACAGCTGCACTGAGGCCACGTCCCTGGTCATTTCTGCAATGTATTCACTGCAGTGACCAGCCTCACCTCACCCCCAAGGTCAATACCAACCACACACACTTATTGATCCGAGAACCTGAGAGGCATTTGTCTCTGCCAAATTTGTTGATCAAAAAAAGAAAGCGGTGACTCAGCAGATTTTTGAATCTTTTTAAAAAAAAAATCAATTTGGTGAGCAGGAAGAACGACAAGGATAAATCAAAACTACTGTGTCCAGTATGTGTGTGTTGTACCGTGTGTTTATGTTTGTGTGTCTTTTCCATTGTTCTGTATGTTTTGTGTTCCTTTCCTTTTTTATTAATTTGTGTCATTTCCATTTGCGTTCTATAGATTGTGCGATGGAAGATAAAGCAACAGTCATTTTTTCATATTATTTTCACAAATAAATATTTTCCGAATGCAGCAAGCTAGATCTCAAAGAATCACAAGCTATAGGGTAATACAGTAGGTAGTTAGTAGTATTAAATATAGTATAAATTGTCATTTTTGAACAAGTAATCCAGTTTTCAAAGAGTTTTCTAGAAATCATGAATCTCCAAAAAAAAGTAGTTTTTCCACAAACAGGTTTTGTATTTGTTGTGTAATTGCAGTCGCAATCATGTAAGAATAATCCAATTTATAAATGATAGAACTTGAGTTGGAAAATATTATAAGAACGTACTTTGATGTTAATGTGGAGAATAATGTCAGCTGATAAAAGTAAATATTCTTTTACTTGCTTGGGTGCAGAAAGCTAAGGGTCCACATATGTTTGTTTTAAAAAATGCGCTAAGGCCATGTTTGCTTTTGTAGTGAAGTACCTGGGCCTGCTGGCCATGTCAAAGATCCTGAAGACCCACCCCAAGTCTGTGCAGTCTCATAAGGACCTCATACTCCAGTGTCTGGATGACAAGGACGAGTCCATCCGCCTGAGAGCTCTGGACCTGCTCTATGGCATGGTATGAATAAATCAATTTTTTCAGTTAATTCAGTTATTTTTTTGTGATTAAATGTTTATTAAGAACTTGAAGGAATCATTACAATAGCCAAAATGGGATGTAGTCAACAGAGCTCATTTTGGTGTAAAATTTGCTTGTATGTTAGCTTACCTTCCGCCTGCAAATCTAAATTTATGAAACAGGTGTTACCAATTACACTAGATATTTTGCATGAAAATATATGGACAGATGACTCTCATTTTATTTAGCGCACTTTTGATTTTTAATGTTAGATCTTCATGTCTTTCAAACAAAACGGAACAGTAACAATTGGTGTGACTGTGGCAACGCGTGCTTTTAATAATCTTGCTAAAGTTCTTTTTCTTTTGGGCTTGGCAGCAGCTCTCTTTCTTTGTCATCTCCCTCTTCTCTCACGGGATGTGCTCTCTACCTGAGGATGATTGCTTCTTCCTCTGTCATCCTCATGTTTGTGTGGTAGTCACCCTGATAGCGTGGGCATTAATGTTTATTTGTGCATAAGTTCCTGGCTTCTAGCAGAGCTCTGTGCTGCCACTCTGTCGCTGTACGGAGCAGATACTTTCAGTTTATAGTTGTCCAACTCAGCTTTGATAACATGCTTAGTATTTTACAAAGTAGAGGGTTTTTTTTGCAATGAATGTGGGCACTGAAAAGCGAAAGTAAACTAAATCGGTTTTATTTATATTTTAAAAAACAAATAACAAATGCAAAACGACTGGGGGGTTATGTGCAAGTAATATCATTGGTGAATGTCTAAATACTGTGTACAGACAAGGTAACACCGACTACAGTGGCAAGCCTAACCAGTGGTTGTGTGCTATTAAGTGATGTCATATCATGTAAAAATTGTGTGATGTATTCACTGTTCAAAATATTTGGTTGCGTTCTCTTACTTTTAAAGCTTTTTTGAGGATGTTCTGTCTCTCCCTGCATCAGTTGAATACATAATGTTTTAAACGTTTGCATACATATGTGTAAATGTGATCGCTTCTCTTTTAGGTATCCAAAAAGAACTTGATGGAGATTGTTAAGAAGCTGATGCTGCATGTGGACAAAGCAGAAGGAACCACCTACAGGGATGAACTCCTCACCAAGATCATCGACATCTGCAGTCAGAGCAACTACCAATACATCACCAACTTCGAATGGTCAGTCACACCACACCAGCATTGTCTTATATTTTGCTCCTTATTCTGTTAACTCTTGTTTGATGTTACTTCACTTGACTCTATGGCATGATTTTGCACCTCCCAATATCTGCTTGACAGGTACATCAGTATCCTGGTGGAGCTGACCCGGTTAGAGGGCACACGGCACGGCCACCTCATTGCCTCTCAGATGCTGGACGTGGCTATCCGGGTCAAAGCCATCCGGGTCTTTGCTGTTGCCCAGATGGCCACTCTGCTGGACAACGCCCACCTTTTGACAGGCAACGTGCAGCGAAAGGGCATCTGTGAAGTGTTATATGCAGCAGCCTGGATCTGCGGAGAATTCTCAGAGTACGTTGATTCATCTCATTGGGATGCACACCGGTATAAGCGGATATTAGTGTTAGTTTAACG
The DNA here is from genome assembly GCF_008729295.1 of Plectropomus leopardus. NCBI lineage: Eukaryota > Metazoa > Chordata > Actinopteri > Perciformes > Serranidae > Plectropomus > Plectropomus leopardus. The sequence continues at coordinate 24,397,895 of NC_056465.1, forward strand.
AGAACTGTGACTAAATTTTTTTTGTCAACAGCCTTTTTTGACTGACCATGATTACCCTGCATGAAAATTTCACGACTGTATTATGACGATAATAAGGTGTCCCATTACCCAGCTGCCTGTGACAATGAATCCACAGAGAGATTACTGACAGCTTAGTTCAGATACTGTTCCTCTCACCTCTGTGTTTCCGTCCTCTTTTATCATCCAAATACAAGCAAGCCCAGCCATACCTGAGTGACAGCTCTTTGCACACACTGCAGTGCTGAAATGTACCTCTAAATTAGACTCATTGACATTTGCGTTATTTTTTTTTACTTGTCAAAAGTAACAAACAACTTCAATTTCAAATTGCATGTAAGTGATAGGATTCCCATTTGTAGTTACATGTTTGGAAACTTCTGATGTTTAGGTTATTTTGGTTGATAGAGGCATTTTCAAACCTTTTTGCTGTTTTGTTTGAAACCTTTTTTTTTTTTCATGAAATAATCATGAAATATTTCATCAGTGCTATGCTGCAAATTGCATCAGTATTGAGATTCAGCGCAGTTTTCATTGAGGCTCTTCTCTAAATTAAAGATGTTTCTAACAGCTCATTTCCCTTGCATTTAATGGAAGTTTAAATTTTTACTTGTTAACTGGTCTAAACGAAAGAAAATGGTTAGAAACACCCATAATTGAGCGTAATTTATTCAAAAGGTTAAACAATGCACTGAAAAATATTGTGCATATCTCAAGAGCCATTTGAAATGAATTCACATACAATACAATGTATTATAATCAAATTGTATTTTAAATGTTGCTGAAATTTTAGGCAAACACACACACACGCACGCACGCACGCACGCACACACACGCACGCATCCAGGATTCTCTGGAGCTCCTTTTTGCCAAACAAATGACAAGCCTAAGCACCTATCTCATTTAGCTCAGCAGTGTAGCAGTGTTTAATGAAATACCTGACTAATCACGCACATCCCTGCTCTAAATCCACCTCCTCTCCTTAGACACCTGGAGAACCCGATGCAGACACTAGAGGCCATGCTGCGGCCTAAGGTGGCCACCCTACCGGGCCACATCCAGGCAGTGTATGTGCAGAATGCAGCCAAGCTGTTTGCCACCGTGCTGAAGAGCCAGGAGGGGAACACAGACAGCACAGCAGCGCAGGAAACCAGTCAGCTGATGATTGACAGGCTGCCGCTGTTCGTCCAGAGCGCCAACCTGGAGGTGCAGGAGAGGGTAAGAGTCAGAGCTGGATTTCTTTTGCCCAAACCATAACAGAAATTCTTACTTTTTACCCTTCAAACTTTGGCATCATATACGTCATAAAGTAACACACCGTTTACAAATCAGATAAATGACTCTGCTAATCTTCTCTGTGTGTCTCACCTTCTGTCCTGTCCTCAGGCGTCTTGCATCCTGCAGCTGGTCAAGTACATCCAGAAACTGCAACAGAAGGAGGTCGAAGTCGCAGAGGAAGTCATCGCTCTGTTCGCTGGAGAACTCAACCCTGTAGCCCCCAAGGCACAGAAGAAAGTGCCTGTTCCCGAAGGGTGAGTTGGCTCAGCATATCATGAACAGACTCAGATCAAAGCCTGTAATGCTTTTTCATATCTTCTGCCATAAATATATATATAATGGTACAGTGTCGGATTTATACTAAATGTGCCTAAAACTTCAAATAAAGAGATAATCTTAAATGTAGACGTAATCCCTGTGAGCAAAACCTTAACGCTTTAGACCGTTCTGAAAACTCTGTGTCCAAGTGTTTTTCCTGCCTTGGCTACAAGCTGACGTCATCTGCTCCAGGTACATTACTACAAGTAAAAAAAACAAGATAAGGAAGTGTCAGATTAGTGCAGATAGTTCATGAGCAATGATTATGACCTAAATGCGATTGCGTTGATTTTTTTATTTCCTATTCTAGAAGTATAAATGTATGAGATTATTTTACCTGAAGAGGGAGTGCCTTGGTATTTTTCTGTGGTTGTCTGTAGTAATTTGAGACTTCCTGGATCATTTATTTGTATTTTTACCTGTCTCACCACCTGCCTCTTGGCTGCCGATACAAATTTCTCCCAGATTCCAGATCATTTACCTACTAGAACATGTCCAGTTGTGTTTAGAGGCTTTAATTGGTAATTTTTTTCGTGGTAGAATTTGCCACTATACTCTGTCAAAGTCATTCCCCCAGCTGCAAAGGCGTGTCATAGACGCCAAAAGCGCAGATTTAAAAAACCCAGAAACACTGACTAATCAAAGCAGACAGGGCTTTTTGGGGAAAGGGGTTTAAAGAGACAGGAGCTAAAGTGAGCGTCCCAGACAAAGGGTGAATACAGGTGTTCCAGCACAGACAGTGTGAAGAAAATAAGTGTTTTTTGAAAATTAAAGCATGTAAACATGTTCTAGTACAAACACAAAATAAAAGTATAAACCTGAAAATAGTCATAATAGGTCCTCTTTAAAACCATAGTATTACATAGTTTGACATGACTGCATCTCTAATCTTGTTTAGTGAAATCCATAATAATAATAGTTATAAACTTTATTTGTAAAGCACCTTTCATACAAGAAATGCAGCCCAACGTGCTTTACAAGAAAGAAATTAAATGCACCAAGTGCTTCACATCAGAAACACATTAAAGACAAAAAGACATAAAAAACCTGCATGTAAAAATAAAATAAAATCAGAACAGAATAAATAGAATGCATCTTCAAATGGGTAAAATCCAGTTGATAATACTAGTAAAACTAAGATAAAATAAGGATGAAAATTTAGTGCACAGAGTGCATAACATAAAATGGAAAATAAAATATAACCCACTGACATTATTAATAAAATAAGCATAAAAAAAGCATAAAAGTAGAGTATATAAAATCAAAGAAAAAAATGTTTATACTGTTGTGGTCAACCACCGAGATAAGCGGAAACTTGCATGTCTCTGTGAGACCAGTGAAGTGTAACTGAGTCTGTTTGTGCAGTCTTGACTTGGATGCCTGGATCAACGAGCCTCCGTCTGAGAGCGAGTCTGAGGATGAGCAGCCCAAGGCTATTTTTGCCAAGGAGGAGCCCAAACACTCCCGCCCCCGTCACACAGAGGTGGACGAGAAGGAGCTGGCAAGGGTGAGCTGGTCGATGAACCATTGTTGAAATGAACAAGCAAAATTCTTCCGTGAATAGTATAGATTCACATTCATGTATGTACATATTTATCTATATTTCCCCCTTGTAACTGGAAATAGTCAAAACATTCATATATAATGCAAGAATTGGATATGAAGGTGTTTTTCAGGTGTTTTTCCACATCTTCAAAACAATATTGACTTTGTCTAAGTTTTACTGTGAATCTGCCTTCCCATGAGGTTCCCCTCTCATGCTAAACTGAGGTAGGCTGTGCCTTCATTGATTAATTCATGTGACTATTTTTTTTCTGTCTCCCAGAGGAGAGAAGCCAGAAAGCAGGAGCAAGCCAACAACCCATTCTACATCAAGGCCTCGCCATCCTCTCAAAAGGTGTGCTTTCCTACTCATCACGAGAGTCTGTTTTCTAGACTGGCTTTATGTGTCTCTGTTGCATCTGCTCTGTAATAACTGCAGCATATTATATACCACAGAACTTCAATTAATAGCCCAGGCTGTGATTTGCTTAAATGATTGAACTCAACAGGCTAATATTTTGGACAGGCTGCTGTATGGGATGGGCTTTTATTTCCTTTCACACAAAACTGTTGTTCAGCAAAAAGGGGAAATACAATCAAATTATTTATTTAACCTTTTGAGACCTGGGCAAATTGGTTTTGTTTATTTATGTTTTTCATTAACATGGGAAGAATGTAATGAGCAACAGAAGAAGAAATGACCCAGAAGAAAACTACCTGAACCAAACAACCTAAACAAAAACCCAAATAACAAACAAACAAAGTAAAACAAAAAAATACAAAGTGAGAAATACCTGGAAAAAAAGATCTTAAGAATTATAATCATTCTGTAAAATAATTTTAAATATGAAATTATGAATATAGTTGACTGGACAATTTTCCCTAGCTTTTATAAAGATGGTCTTCTACATCTACTAATCACTTTTTTTGCGTCTCTCTTATTTACTATGCTGATAAAACTACCTGCCATGCTAACCATGCGTGTAGCATGTTCATATTGACAAAAGTTTAAACATATATACATATTGTATGTGTTATCTAAGCAGCTAACTAACTTTACCTCCAGTGCGTAGCCAACAACCTTGTTTGTGTCGCCACACCCGGCCAGTAAAAGGGAGCGGGCGTTAAATTGAGACTAGGCTTATAACTAAAGTTTTACGGTACATGTAGTGTGTCTTGTGTTTGAAATATATAAACTAACAAGTGTGTTTTAAACGAATGTTTCCCCTGCGCAGGTGTACCAGGAGGCCCCTGGAGTGGAGCACATCCCAGTCGTGCAAATTGACCTCAGTGTGCCTCTCAAAGTCCCAGGTAACACACACTGTTTTAAAATCCATAACAAAACACTCATTTCACAATTGCAACTTTCAAAATGATACAAATAAAAATGGCTGACTTTTCTGCCATCGTCTCCAACATCATGCTGCAATATCATGAAGATACTGTCATGGTTCAGGCATTTTTTAAAAAATGCAAATAAACTCGCTTCTCTTCTGTATTTACCTTCTCTACTGGATTTTCTATTAATAATTGTCTGATTATTAAAATCTGAGGCATAATAAATGTTTCTTTTGTCCCAAAGGTCTGCCTATGTCTGACCAGTATGTGAAACTGGAGGAGGAACGTCGGCAGAAAGAGAGAGCAGAGAAGAAGAAGAAGGAAAAGAAGAAGAGGAAAGAAAAGCGCAGCGGACGAGGGAAGAAACACGATTCAGGCCCAGAGAGCGAGGAGGACATCACGCCTGCACACATGGTCGACATTGTTACCGAGGAGATGCCAGAGGTACGCTCCAGAAACATCATAATCATAAAGTATTTAGAACTGACAGGCACCCTGACTCATAGTAATAAAACACATTGATTGCATTGGTATTTTGCCTTATACATGAGACTAAAATTTACTAGGGCATGGGCAACTCATCAACGTCATTGATGTTATAGATTACAGAAATACATTGATTTGCAAAAATGTGTGTCATAATACAGTAAGCTGCACCTGGTCAAAGCATTGTTTGCTCCGGAGATCGAGCTGGAAAAAAAGGCTGCCCGGAGCACTTTATCAAGACAGGCATGATAATCTGGGAATATCAACACGTGGAACGTGTCTCTGTTTGTAGTGCTAGCTTAAGTGACGCGGTGGATCACTTTACATTATTATTCGGCCATTTTATTTTTTCCGTTTACTAGCAGCCACGCACAAGAGAGAAAACAGCCCAAACCAACACTACAGATTGTCGTCACAGTCTGTGACTGCTGTTACACTCTGGAAATGCTTTCTGTTGTTTTCCTCGTCCCAAACAGATACAAAAATACATTTGCAGGCAGGGTGCAAAATTAAACTCTCTGTCACTGGCTAAATGGCTAGTTGATGTCCAAATTTTACCAGCAAAACAAATTACCAGTGTAATTTTGACTGTTAAGTGAAGCAAATCATAAGCCCCTTGCATATTTGGCCAATGGATGGTGTTAATTTTGTACCCTGTGTGCCGGTGATTATCTTAAATGCATATTGCTCCAATGATGAAATAAATCCAAGTTAAGTTTTAAGTCAAGAACTAATGAAAAGATAACTGTATTACAGTGCTTAAATTAATGTACGTGTCACCTGGTATGTTGTCATCATACTTGTGCAGACCTATTACACATCACTTTGACCTTATTATTACCCAAAGCACAGTTATTCATAACTCTGAGTGTGGACACATATCAGAATTAAATACTATAATCACTCCTTTTTTTGGTTCTCTGACTCTGAAAGTCAATATCTCAGCAGATCACACAGTCTGTGTGTTGTGGATGTAGATTCATTTCGAGAGTTATAATTCTGTTTCATTGATTTCAGAATGCCTTACCCAGTGATGATGATGACAAAGATCCCAATGACCCTCATAAAGCCCTGGACATCGACCTTGACAAGTGAGTCTACGCTATGTACATGTGCTCTACACATGATCTGACCCTCGTCTGAATGTTACTCTTGACATAAGCACACACTGTCTGAGTTGCTGAAACCCATCATTTACATATCTGACTGAGCCTCAACCAATCGTTAAAACTGTGATTCTCAGTCCAAATTTAGAGCTCGATCTTGTATGACTTTTTCTAAATTTGGATGTTTTCTCAGCCTGATTATTTCCTGACCGTCCCGGCCTTAGAGTCACAGCTGATGTGACTTGGCCCTTTCCCTCCTCTCACTTCTTCTCATGGCGGTCTGCTTTCTGCTTCCTCTTTTCTATGCCTCCACACACCCATCACTGCCTCTTTGTGTGGGCAGCTTGGTGGAGATGGCTGGGCGAAGGTGAGTAGCACCCCAGCTAAAGGACTGCGGCTCTGACTGTTCATGGATTGCCTCTCTGTCTCTTTCTCTCTCTCCAAGTAGCTGTCTTGCTCCCCTCTCTAACATAGCTGTCCTTTCTTTCCTCATTCGGAGTGCGCAGTATTTGCTCCCTCATTTAGCTCTTCTTTCCCAGTATTTCCAATATCTACTGATTGCAGCCTTTAACCTAGTGTATACTCCATATCCATTTTCTCTTTACCCTGCTTCTTTTTTTCTAAATCTTTTATAAGCTTGACAATATCAGCAGCATATTACCCTATTTCTAAAGAAACTGTTGTACAGTTGTTTTGTCTTCCAAAGAGAATATATCTTTGATTACTGTCACATTGTTTCATAGAAAAAAAATAACTTAAAACTGGCTGCTGCTGATGTTCTCAGGACATAATCCTTCCCTACCTGTCCTCCTGGAATAAGCTCCTAAAAGCATTTTGGCACTTGTTTTTCCATTAGCATCAATATGCTTTTAGGAAACTCATCCCAGGAGTTAGGTACTATAGTTCTTTTGCTCACATTTCCCGGATCTTCCTAGAGCTCGGCCTCCAAATTCTAACCAGCTGTTTTTTAAGTGGATTCTCCTTGCCTGCCCTTGGTGGAAATAACAAGCACATGTGCCCTTAGACAAATGCTGTGATTTATGGTAGATCATTTACAGATACTTTTATGTAATGAGGTCAAACTCATGTTTAAGACTAAGAAATGAAGATGAGTAGAGATTCTTAAGAATGTATTGGAAACATCTGTAGGAAACATCTGTCTGCAGAACATACATTTCTGTCATGGCTTCTTCTTTCAATGAATATTTCCCTCAGTAAAATAAAAATAACAAAACAAGACAGTTTTTAAGAAGTTAAAGCCCAAATAATAAATGCATATTATGTTATGCATATTATAACTTAAGAAAAGCTTAACTGAAAATAAAAACAGTGTAAACATACACACACAAGCATTATGCCAAAAAGTGGTGTGTTTTTTATAGAGAATAACCAGCAGGGGGCTGCAGTGCATTTGGTTATTGCTTTAAAGGGTCAGGCTTGGGGAAAATAAGCTTGACGGCTCTTATCAGTTCAATATGGAGGAATTTATTGGTGTAGCTTTTAGCTGTCTGGGAAGTTCAAGTGCTTCTAGCTCTGCCAGAGGAATGGCTTCATGCAACGCTTTGAATGAGACCTGGCTGCTGCACAGTGCAGAAAATGTGCCTGAGTACGGTAGATTGCTGCACCCTTCAGTCCTTGTTCACCTTTTCCAACAGATAAATACTCATTACAAAACAAAAAGTATCTAAGTAAAAGAAAGTAAAGATGTTTTTTCGGATGATGGCAACAATTCCAGGTGGACCATGATCACCTCATAAGCCCTCATCTAAACAAAGTCAATGTGTGTATTTGTGCATCTTTGTTTGTCCAGGCCACTGGCTGACAGTGAGAAGCTGCCCGTCCGGTCACACCGCGCAGCGGAGGCTCTCAAAAGCCCAGCTGAAGATGGAGACGCAGAGAGTGCCGCTTCACAGGAGCCCAAGAAGAAGAGCAGCAAAGAAAAGAGAGAGAAGAAGAAGGATAAAGACCGGGATAGGAAGGTGAGGGTAAAATGTTTTGGAAACCACACTCGCCGTATTCTGTCTAAAAACTGCTTGTTAAAACCAGTAAATCAGATTTATGGAGCGGTTTGAGCGAGGGGGAAAAACAACAAGGAGCTGTCAACCATTATGACGAGATGAGTCAGAGGTTGTTGTTTTCAACTGACACAGAGCTGAATTGGTTCTCCTGTTTTTGTAGAAGAGCAAAGAAGAGAAGAAGAAGAAGAAACACAAACATGAAGACAAGGGGGAGGATCTTCTCGGGGGTCAGGCAGACGAGCCTGTGGTCCAATCAGAAGAAGCTAGCGAGGTGGCTGCACCGCCCACCTCCACCAGTGCTGAGGTATGTTCTCACAAAAGGGCGGAGCGAGGATGTTTCCTACCTAGCAACAGAGATTATATGTCAAATCTGATCTGACCCAGACTTCTCATTAAATTAGATAATCTGATATATCATTTATGATTAAAAATGTATTATGATATATGTAGTCTACAATTTCTGCTTAAAGGGTACATGCATACAGATATCTGATCATTTTCATTGACTCAACACTACCATTGCTTCCTCCCAGCCTGTCTTTCAATCAGCTTTAGTGATCAAGTATCCGTTTCCTCATAGCCGACAGCGCAGTCTGTTGCCAAATACTTGATTTATTCATGAAATAGAACAGCGTAATCTCTGTATCCATTTCCATGAATAGTAGAAAGATACTGAACCTGTTTGGCCCTCACCCCTCTCACCTCCTCGCACTCCTCTCCCTCCCTGCCTCTTCTAGGTTTCGGATCTGGATTTCTGGCTCTCAAACGCTCCAGTGCCCTCTAACACCCAGGTTGAGTCGTCCCCCCTCTCCCCTTCTCAATATATCTCTCTTTCTTATCTATCTTTCATAACTCCATGTTTTATTGATCTACCTCATATGTTCTTTTTTTGGGCGGGGGGGTTGCCATATGTTCTCTCTCTGTTGCTTTACAGTTTATATTTTCTTCACCTCACCTCACCTTTTTGACACGACTTCCTCTCTTTCACAGGTCACATAACACTTTCCTCTCTCATTCTCCAGCCTTCCTATTTTTTTTCCAGCATGTGTGTATGTATGCCTGTGTTCACAGTATGTGCGAATGTTTCTCACAATACCCATGGTTCCCTTCCTCAGCTTTTGTTTTGTTCGCTGGGTGTCGTGTTGGTCTTAAGTAGATGTCGTTATTGTTGTGTTGGTGGTGGTGACAAGTGAGCGGAGGTTGTCTGAGGCTCCCTGGAATGTGGCCTGGAGTCAGTTTCTTGTGTTCCTGTCGCCACCGCATTGCCACATGTGTCCTCTGACTGCTTCCTCCATGATCACATGTGGGGCCGTGCTCGTCCTTGTTTCTGTTTGACCTTTTGAATGTCAAAGTTGTACACAGAGAGACAGAAAATATAATTTACAAAGATTCCAAAAAGATTCCTGGAAGTAGGGCAGAGTTAAAGTTACCATGTGGAATTTTGGGTTACTAGTAGTGCGGTGGAGCTTTGTTGTTGTGAGTTAGTCCCTATTTTGTTTTAATGCACATGCATGCGCACAGGCAGTGTATTTACCAGTCCTGCAGTTGGTTGCGGTAATGCACAGATAAATGTAGCAACCCTTTTCACTTTTAAACTTTGTTTTTTAATGAAAAGCATTTGAAAAATTACTTGACTGCTTGAGATCAAGGATTTGTTTCCTTCTGATAGAGTCAGACTTGCTATTTCCCCCATTTTCAGTCTTTATGTTAAGCCAAGACTTAAAGCTCCACCTCCATATTAAATGGACAGATAAGAGCATGGCATCAATCTTCTTGTTTAACTTTCAGCAATACAGGGAATAACTGTGTTCCTCAAAATATCACACTTCTTCTGAAACACAGCTTGCATTTTAACTTTGCTTTTAGGAATTCTGTTTTTAATCACGTGAGCTGTGAACCCCTACAGTAAAAGCACCTTTGACCTAGAAAACTACATTTAAAAGACATGCCTTGACATGTCCATGTGGAAGACATGTTTTTGTATTGGCTGTCACGCTAGCATCACAGATTTGAACCATAAGGAGCTTCCTATAGAATACATGCAGGCTCTCACTAGTATCCTGTAAATCAAATCAGTTAGCAGCAGCTCGTGTTACTGGTTAATGCAGTCGATCCAACAGCCCAAAACAAAGCCACTGCACATTTACAAATATCCACAGACACAACAAACTTGTTGGTTTCGCAGGCAGGCAATTTTGTGGTTTAACTTTTTGACTGGTTAGCAGTGCTGCATGTAATGCACTTGGTTTTAGCAAATCAGGTTTATGTTTCCGGTATCAAAGAGCTCGTAGGTCGCAGCCGATCGTGAATGACTTTAATGAATGAGTAAACTCACTAACTTCACTTACCTCTATCAACACAGAAGTGGCAATCACTACTGTATGTGTCACATGCTACGGTTGCTCACTGCTAATACCTTCATGTGTTTTTTTTTTCTGGTGGTGTGTGTCTGCACAGGAAGTAGCAACAGTAGCAGCAGCAGAAGCAGAAGCAGCCCCCGTGCCTGAGGCGGCCTCTGGCACAGCGCCAGACTCCGAGCCCGATGAGCCCAAAGACACCGAGATGGAGGAGACGGTGAGTCACCACCGATGAAGCGATAATTGTGAAGTAGAAAGTTTGGCCACGGAGATTCGAGTTCACAGTGACCTGACGGGATGCAGCACATTAGCAGCTCTTATTCTCACACGTTTGTGTAAATGATGTACCAGGGACCTGCTAGTTCTTACAGAGTCTCTGGAGGAATATCTCCACCAGGAGCCATGATTCTTTACAAATTCAGTTTTCAACCTCGAGAATATCTAATAAATTGTCTGCCCCTTCCTTGTTGGATTTCAATTATTAGAAGTCCTCCAAACACAAGAAGAAGAAGCAGAAAAAGGAGAAGGAAGAGAAAGAGAAGAAAAAGAAGAAGAAGCATCATCACCATCATCACCACAGTGAAGGAGGTGAAGAGGAGTCAGTGCAAAATGGCACTGTGGAGGAGGAAGAGCCTCTGCCGGTCAGTGTTTTTTAATCAGCATTTCACAGCCTAACCTCAACCAGAAGTGTGAATGAAATCATTCAGCACACTGAGAATAGCAGGTTTTATGCTGCTTCTATTTACCTCAGAAGTCAGAAGCCAAAGGTGGGAATAACGTCACACCTGAGATGATTTCAGTAGAACATGCCGGAAAAACAAGATGTTGCTAGCAATTCTAGTTCAGCCCAGGTTAGACGTGGTTAGCAATACCAGTCGATAAGAATGCATTACACTGTATTTTTGCACCCATAATCACCATGACAGCATGACAACAGATCAAAGTTTGACACGACTGTGTGTATGACTGTTTTAGCGAGACACAAAAATGACAGAAGGGGCAATAAACTGTATATTACTAGAACTTTTACTACTGTTGATGTGCGTACAGCCACATTGGATTATGAGATCAGGGTTGGTGAGGTCAGAAATTCTGACTATCCAAAAAAAATCTTATTTTATGTAGAGAGAAAAAAAAGTCACAAGTCAATGACTTCAAAGCTACAAATAATTTGATGGTGCACTTGGGCAGTAAAATGTACTATCATTCATGACCAAATGGCCCAGATAAGTATGCCTTTATGGGTTTTTTTGGTTTGTTTTGTTTTTTTACTGTTGTGTCATATTTGGTGTCAGAAATGAGGGCAGCAAATAGGCTAGTAAACAGTAGAAAGCAGCATGGAGGCCAGTGAAAATGTTTCTGGGGTTTCGTCTTAATTATATCTCTGACTTATTCAGTCTCTCTTTTAAACCCGGTGCAGATTCATTTTAAAGGCGTTTGTGTGTTGTTTGGATGGAAACGCCTGGTATTGTGTAAGGGCGTGTCATCGCATTGCGCTGGAAAATGAGTGAAAAATACGGTGTAGTTTTTCCGTCACTGTGATCAAAACCATCACAGCTGGAGCCAATATACACTATATAGTAATTTGTCGTTGAAAAAATGCCGATTGTAACAGACAACTTTTTGAGTTGGAAACCTGACTTTAGGTGGCGTTACTGTCGAAATTGCTGTGTGGAAACTCAGAAAGTCTGACTTCCCAGAAAAATGGAACGGACTCTTGTTTTATGCATTTAGAGAAAAAAAAACAAGTAAAAAGTCAGTGGCTTCAAAGCTACAAATAATGTGATGGTGCATTTAGCTTGTAAAATTTATCATCATTCTGATCTTTGCCTCTTAGCTCCACTGGGTAGACCCCCTGACCACTACACACACACACACACACACACACACACACACACACACACACACACTCTGCCTTGCTTGTTATGCATCGACCAGGTCGAACCAGCTCCTGTTGCCTAGTTAGCATACAGAGTGACAGAGAATGCCTGCCCTGACCTGAGCTCTTCTCTCCTTTCAGCCCATGTCCAATTACTGCCTGCTGGCTGAGAACTCCTACATCAAGATGGTGAGTGATGGCAGGATTGTGCTGAAGAAGTGACTTTTACCAACGCTCAAAAAATTATTTATTTGCTCATTAATCCTTACTTGTTTTGTCCAATATTTTGCCTCATTTTGGCCATAATTTAATTCACTAATTTAATTTATTATAACTAAAGCCATATCCAGAATCCTCCGACAGAGCATCACATGAATGGGTCGAACATCATCAGATTGTGTTGTTTATCTACCTGATTTAATCATGTTTACATTCTTTTACTCACTTAATATGGCAGAGGGAGGATGAAAAGACACGGGCTTGCTTGCCAGATTACAGAACACACTTCTGTCTGCTCAGTGAAAAGGAAAAAATGTGTTTGATCATCGGACCACATGTGATGTTTGCCCCTAAGCGACCCCGTTGTTGTGCTGTGTAATTGTGTCAAAATAAAAAATAAGTAAGGCGTTATTGAGATCTAGGTCATGGAAAATCCTGAATTTTCCCTCAACACTGGGCAAATTCTAACCTTAACACTGTTCCTCTGTGTGGACAAATGTGGAAACGATCACCTTAATGTTCATGTTTAGGCTTTTTATTATTGTGAAAGTTATCAGAGACAAGAGTGGCAGTAAAAAAACAATGCATGCAGATCCTCTCCTTCTCTCTCCCTCTCTTTAAAGATGATGGAGGATGCCGATCAGGTACTAGTTAACATTCTGTCAATGACAAAACTCTTTTCTAGATGTGCTTTACTCTGTCCTTGTTGCTCTTCATGGATCGGCCTCAGAGGCAGACTCCGTTTCTGAGAATGATTCTGTCCTTGTGGTTTTCTCCTTGTGCTTCGACTGGTTTCCTGGAAACAGTGATGTGTGCTTTGGTGACAGGTTTATGAATCAAATTTGCTGTGTGTACTGTTTGTCTTCTCTAAACAATCTTCCCTCGGTGAAATACAAGGAGGGAGGATTAGTCAGCCTGAGTTAGTCATTCCCAGGGCAAATGCATTTATTTAATAAAATTACTCTCTTTTTCCTCCCACAAAGGTGAACGACATCCAAGGAAACCTGCAGGATGGCAGTCAGGTGGTGGTGTCTGTTATATTTGAAAACAAGTGTGACAGTTTCCTCAAATCCATGGAGTTCAACGTCCTGGATTCCCTGAACTCCAAGCTGCAGAGACCAGAGGGGTCGGGTCCACATGATGGCCTCACCGTCCCCTTTCAACTTCCACCTGGTTAGTGATTATCTGCAAAATACAAGAGTCAAATTACCTGAACAATACAGATAAACAACATACAGATTTCTCTGTTATGTGCATTGGGCCATTGAGTCATTGGGTTTACTGTAATGTTTTGAAGTAGTGTGTACCTCAGACTATTTTAAGCCTCACTTTTGTAAGTTTTATAAAGTCTGATTACTTGGCTGTGAACTTTTCTCTTGTGCCTCAGGGGTGTCCAATGAGGCGCGGTTCGTCTTCACCGTGCAGAGCATCGTAATGCCACAGAAACTGAAGGGAACCCTCACCTTCATAGTAAAGGTGAGGAGGAACACACACACATATACTCAAGTCAAAATGCAAATGACAAAAAAAACCCTAAAAGAAACATAATATGTTTTGATACCATATTAGAAACCAACCATAGCTTCCCTAAAGTGTAGTTAATGTTATTTTTTTAAATGCTCTCATATTCTACACTTTGTCAATAATATTTTTATTGTGCCGCTGTCATCTGCAACATGTGTAACATAGACTGAAAAACGGTAGATATTACAGAGTTTGCTTGGATTTGTTATACCCTTTATCCACCCAAATCTTTGTATATATGCAGATTTATTCAATGTGGAAAAAAACAGCTAAAAATAGTTGATAGCCCTAGATAAGTCTGCCTTTCTGTTTTTTTTTGTTTGTTTTTTGTGTCATATTTGATGTCATAAATGTAGTGGAAAACAGGCTGGTAAACAGTAGAAAGCAGCATGGAGGCCAATGAAAATGTTACTGGGGTCAGTTCTTAATTATATCTCTGACTTATTCAGTCACTCTTTTAAACTCGTTGCAGACTCATTTTAATGTTCGTGTATTTCTTGGACGGAGACGCCTGGTATTGTGTAAGGGCGTGTCATTGCATTGCTCCGGAAAAGGAGTGAAAAGCCAGTGTATACTCCTCACTGCTGCAGAGTAATTTGTCCTGGAAATAAACGCTGATTGTAACATTTCTCTTAAAATACAAAAGCCAGATGTTGTTGGGTGCTGGTGGGTTTTTCTCCAGTGGAAAAGGGCCTTTAAAGTTATGTTCCCATTTTGTTAATTCTACTCATGTCAAAAACATTCGGGGGGCAGCAGGGTGGCATAGCAGTTCAGAGGCTGTTTACTTAAACAAGCCAAGGAATACTCACCAGCTCCAGGTTTCACTTTGGAAATCAACCCTTCACCCAAATCTCTTTGCGGGTCTGAAGGCCCACAGAGAATCGTTCAAGGGCCACGTTACTTTGTTATTGATTTTCTGTATTTGTTGTTGTGTGTCTGCAGAATGAGGACTCCTCCACTCATGAAAAACTGGACTTCAAACTGCACTTTACCTGCACCTCCTACCTAATCACTACTCCATGTTACAGGTTGGTGTATTCACATGACAGTACAACCCACATTATAATGGTGAAAAACTACATACTGACCATTTCTTGCATTCTTTAGGAGCTCTTCAGACCGATCATTAAAATTTAGCATTTTTGCACCTTTACCCAAAAATGTTCTCTGCAAATTCAAAATAAAATGTTCCTAACAGAGTCGGTTTTATGTTTCAAAGGAAATGGAGTAAATTTTATGTCAGCCTGCAGAGTAGATTCTTATATTTTCTGTGTAAAATTGGAAATGTATGACTGACGGTGACACGAGAGGAAAAGTCAGTGAGTCACCAAAAAACCTTACCATATCATCATCTGGGGATAATGAATATCTGCAGTAAATGTAATTTATGTTTGATTGTTAGTTTCCGAGTTGTCTTAGCTCTTTGTCATGTTTTCGTCGAGAGAAACTAAAAACTGAGTTCCTTTTGTTTTGTTTGGCCAGTGATGCATTTGCAAAGCTGCTTGAGTCGGGCGACCTGAAGTGCAGCTCTGTCAGACTGGAGGGAGTCAACATGCCCTTCCACCATCTACTGGCCAGGATCTGCTTCCACCACCATTTCTCTGGTACAAATACACATCAAGGCCATTTTATATTGGTCTCAAGAGACAGACTTTTTTAAAAAAAAAAAAGAATCAACAGTTTTACGTAGAGAATTCAGCACTACAGCTCTTTTCAGGACTGCGTGAGAATCATAGGAAAGTATATAAAAAAACAGAATGAGAATAAAACACACATTAAACTGTTTGTTGTGCTCGTTTGATCAGTACAAAAGAAAATGGTGATTGTTGTTAGTTGTTAACAACAGAAGGCAGTGGTGCTGTAAAGTGTGTCACATTCACAAGTTTGAGAACTCTGTATTGGCCTATTCTTTAATTTCCTTACTAAAGATAAAAATACAGCTGTACAACATTTCTCATTTCTTTCACCAAACTAAGACTGTTAACATAATTGTCTTTTTAACTTAATGTAAATCGCAAGAGTTTCTCCACACATTTGTTTTTTGTGGCGGACTGCCACAATAAAAACAGGTGCTGCCACAAATAGATTTTGTATTTTTGGAGCATGACCGTTCACTGTCAGAGCGCAGAGCATACTGTTGTCACAGACAGAGCAGCAGAACTACAGGCGCAGTGAAATTGAGAAATAACCATTTACTGATCTGAGTCTGAAAGTTTATTTTCACTCACTCTGCAGCAGCCGCTCCTCTCTTCCATCAGTCTTACCTGATCAGCTCTGAGGGATAGAAAAAAGTCATGATGGGTTTCGCCTCTGCTGCATTCACAGACCCACAAAAATGTCTAAATTTAGAGAAGGGCACAAAGTGATAAACATGAGCAGTACACCAACTTCACCAGCTCTTGTTTAGTCAAAATAAACAATAAACAGCAGCCACCGCTGTGATGATCCACAGGTTTCTCAGGGTCATGGAAAAACCTGGAAAAGTCATGGAATTTCATAATTCTGTTTTCCAGGCCTGAAAATTCTTGTAATTTTTTTTTTGTGTCATGAAATTGTTACAGTAATCATCTGGATAACCTTCCAAGTAATGTTACATAAGGGCAAATTTATTTTCTGTGGCTGTTGATAGGATGCAGCTCTAATGAGTGGATGTGACCTTTTGTTTACCATCACGTTTCTTCATTTTCTCACCACATTCCTTCTTTCCCCTCATGTATGCCACTTCGTTGAAATTATGTTCTCATAGATTTTAGATCCAAATTGTTTGAAAAATACGGGGCAAGAAAAACAGTGACTGAAAAAGTTTTGAAATGTCATCCATGAAAATGTGTGGGAACCCTGCATCCTGCTATGTTCATATCATTGTGAATGTCTGTTCTACTCTCATTCTGTGGTTTAGCATGTTTTTCTGATGGTGAACGTTACTCACAGATTATGATCAGAGTAATCAGATCATATGATTTCAGTTGTTCTGAGTGTTTCTGACACTTGCTGTTTTTGTCTTGTTGGTTTAGTTGTGGAGAGGATCGACTCCTGTGCCTCCATGTACAGCAGGTCTATCCAGGGTCACCACGTCTGTCTGCTGGTCAAAACTGTGAGTGAACAAATGAAACTCCTCCTTTATCCTCTGCAATTAAAATTTTCATAACAAATAAATATGTTTTTAAGTGGGCTTTTGGATCATGACCTTGATTTTCTCTCTTCTTCCTCTCAGTCTGGTCAGACAGTGTCCATCGATGCTAAATGTGACGAGCCGACGCTGCTTGGGAATGTGCTGGATGAGATCAAGCAGACCTTCTCTCAGTGCTGATTGTGTCCGACAGCCCCAGGGTGCCCCCCGACCTCTCCATGCCACCCCCCTCCCTCGCTGAAACACAACATAATCATGTTATAAAACACTGCGGCTGGCACTTCCAGTATCGCCCTATTTATTAGTCCTCAGATTCGCAACATTTCTATCCTCTTACCTTCTTCTTCGGTGATTGTCGCTCTGCACTCTGAGCTCTGTGGTCACTCCCCAACACTTGATGTTGTTTTACAGACTCACTGTGTACGTTCGCCGTCTTCTCTGCAACGCACTTTTCATCTTTACCTCCCTGGATTTCAAACCCCCAACAGCCACTCTGACTCTGTACTGAGCTCCTGTTTCTGGATGCCCTGCGTCCTCTGCTCTTTTTCTGTGTATCTCCCTTCACTCTGTTGGCAATTCAGTCTGTGACAGTCATGTAATGTAACGTTGACAACTGGACTTTTACTGTTGATGGTTGAATTGTGATTTTACTGTTTGGAAGGTTTTGTCTTTGGTTTGCTTTTTGTTTGTTTTGTCTTCTTTTTTCTTATTTTTGTCTGAAACCTGTCTGCGCCTTTGTCTCGCCCTCTTCTTTCTGCCCACTAAACATCAGTGTGCGTGCTGCTCGGCTTTTTAGGCCTGGGAAAAACCATGTGACTGACTCTTTCTCAGACTGGTTCTAGCTGGAAAAACTGGGGACTCTAGCCTGCTCACCCATCACTGACTTGGTGACTGGAGAACGCCAGACACTGAGCACCTGCAGCTCGAATAGTGCAGAGATGGAACCACAGCTACATATAAGGCATGGAGTTTAAACTTCTGTTGCCCTACTTGCCTTTTGGCTCAGAGCAAATCTCCTCTTGTTAATTCAACACAATCCTTGTGTGGCACTACGGGTGATTTGTACAGTAGATCAGTGGTTTTGCTCTGTGCCTCAGCTGTGCACACTGACCTACTCCAGCGCTTCATGAGTCTTGTGGAGCCCCACCTCCTTCCCCAAATATCTGCTCCCTCATCAACTGTGCTTAGCTACAGTTTGACCCGGTTTAAACCTGGTATTAACATGCGTTTTGGGCGATCAGATCACAAGCGGACACCACCAAATACAAGTGTAAAAGACTGTGAGGACACATTGTGATGCAATTACTCAAACCACTTCCCGCTACAGAAATTGCGCTTTAAGGCTGCTACAAAATCCCTTTTTCATGCCACCTTTGCATTTTTACACAGAGCCAAATAATGGTAGAATCATGCAGCTCCAGTGTGTGATTATCGACTGCATGATGGCATCCCGTAATCAAAAGAGGCATGACATGTACCACAGCAGCATCAGCTTCAAGTGTGACATAAAACATGTGTCGACAGCGCTTTCTAAACAAGGTAATAACAATCATTTACCACATTTATTGTATGGCGGCTGATCTCATTCTCTCCCAAATCTCATTGTTTTTGCAATTTGCAGACATTTATAGCCGCTCCTCTTCTCCTTTGAGTAAGCCACTAACTGCTGATAGCTACTTTTAAATTTCCAGCATTCCCGCCTTGAACAGGCAGTGGAAAAGTGGCTAAGGACAACATCATGAGTCCAGGATGTGGTGGTTTTAATGCTCTATAACTTATCTATTTTATGTTGAGTTTGACAAAGTGTTTTGCCCCATGGAGGGAGGTGTGTCAAATTCTGAACATGGCGTTATCTGCAGCTGTACTCACAGAAGTGTGGGTGTCATACCTGTGTGTGGGTCAGTAAAAAAATCTGAACACAAGTGGTCAGCTGGAGATGCATGATAGACACAGGCATGAACGACGATGTGTCTCGGCAGTCCACTTTTGTTCTGATCGACGAATCACGTGTAAATACCAGGTCTAAACAGGCTCTCTGACTCCCCAAGAACTTCCAACACATCACTCCTTTAAAAAATCAAAGATTAATTTGAAGGCAGTGTTTTAAAATGTTAAAATGAAACTCCAGAGAACAAGTGTGCAGCGTAATGTGAGATATCACCACAGGACAGTCACTGTCAGGCAGTGCCACTTTCATCGGCCTCTTCTTCAACTCACAGTTTGTAAAGAAGGTGTTTTATAACTGTAATACTTAGAAGGATACTGTTATTTCCATGAAACAGCCATGATGCTGAGGGCCCTTATTTGTGTCGCTATGGTGTCAAGTTAGTGACACAATAATCTAGTAAAGCAAAGATCGGGACAGCACTCTGATTATAATTTTAATTATTACCACATGGACATTGGCAATGTTACGCTGCCAATTTACACGCTTAGGAAAGGCGTCTGGCCTAAAACGTCCATTTCGCAATAATAAATATAACAATTGGGGCACTGTCTTGATCTTAACATCATTAATTTCTACTTTGAGGTTTCAGCACCCAGTCTTAAAAAAAGTTTAAGTGAGCGTGTTGTCTCATTTTATATTGACACAATAATCTGGTGTAAAGAGAGCTGACAGTCCTGCCTCCTTTCTCTAAGGGACGACACAGTTACACTATCAACCTGTCTTTCCTTTAAATCCTTCAGGTTGCAAGTTCTCTCTGTAAGCAGAGGCTGCTTGTCGCTCAGTGGTTTCCAGTTCTCTTTCAATCAGTATTAGGCAACATGGCTTCCACTCTGTCAACAGCAGGGTGCAGTTTTGTCTGTTTTCATGTGAAACATTTACGCCCGTGCCACCTTGACGTTGCATCACAGTAGCTGCATACACCCTCAGTGTTTCTTCTCCCTTCAGAAACTGCCTTGCCACTTTTTTGTGCATTGTTATGAACATGGATGGCCATTTTTTTTTGTAACGGCCGCCTCTTTGAACTCTCTCAGAGGTACTTGATGTTTTAGTTTTTGTCATTCATGTCTGACGTCACTACCCGATCCAGCACGACTCAACCTTGTAGTAGCAAGATAAAAACTGACTTGGTTGCGTCTCTGATCATATTTACTGGTAAGGCCCTCCTCACATGTCTGCTTTTGTAGATAACAACTATGATAATGATGTCTGTGACCGAACCATCCGGTCAGCCATTCCACGAGCTCTTCTGTCCAGTGGTAGAGTCTGAATACAGAAGTGATCAGCTGTATTTCAGGAATGTCAATAGAAAATAAGTATATGTATTCCCTGTTCCTGAAAATGACTGATGTAACAGAAAAAAAACCTCCCCTAATCATACATTGTCCTGATTCTGATCATCCTTCTGTGCATATTTGATTAAAATTTGTATATTGCATGATTAGGAATGTACACTTTTTATTTCCTTTTTATTTCTCTTCCATTGACATGCTTACACAAAGAAAAACTTGTCATTCCATTTTGTCCTTTTTTCTTTATAGTTTTTTTAATGAAGTTTACTTACTTGACCATTCTCTATTTTTGATGGTATTGTGTTTTTATCTATTCTCAGTTCAGACAATTTTAAAAAATGCTATCGTTGAATGTTTTAAATTATTATACACAGGGGCAAGGATGGGGGTTATATTTGGTGTCATGACACCGAGGGCATGGGGCTCCGAATATTAAGTAAAACAGGTCACGTGAAGCAGTGTACTGAGAGGCAACCCACTCTGTCTTAAATCTCTATTGGTTCAGTTGTAGTGAGTTATTTTACCAAGTTTGGCTTGTGACATTGAAATATACTCTCATATGACTTTGACTTTGGAAGGTCCTGTCTTTTTATTTCTCCATATTCCATTATCAAGCTGTACAATGTAAATGTTTTAAAGGGGACAACATAAATTATCTACATTCCCTTTAAAGAAAGTCCACCCGAATTAAAAATAAAGGCAGTAAGAAGCTTTTGTAGTCATTTTTTTGTGTTTCAGTGAAGCCATAAACACCTACATGTGCAAAATATATTCTGTTTATGAGAAGAGAACAGATGGGTAATAGAATAATGTGTGTGGAGGAGGTATGAGGTTTTTTTTATATTTTATATATTTTTCACATAGAGACTGTTGTTGGCACATAAACACTCCATGTGTGATCAACTACATGTATTGCTTTAAACTTCAATTCCCAGAAAGCTTTGCGTGACAACAGAAGTAATCGAGACCGTTTAATTGACTGACAGCTAGCAGCTGAGTTTAGTAAAGTTCAACCAACAAAGCCGTGCGTTTTATTTTTTATCATTTCATGCTGAATTCGATTCTTTAAACGCAAATGTCGCTCAGACGACCGTTTTTTATGTGTGTTAGTAACACACCCGAAACAGGAGATGTGCTAGCTTTCGTTAGCATCACTGTCACGCTAACCGGGATAAATTTCCCATTTTCACTTTCAAAATAAAAGCCCGACTTGGAGTAGTAGTAGTAGTAGTAGTACTAGTAGTAGAAGTGGTAGTAGACTAGAAAGAGCTATGGAAAAATAACATAAGTGCAATATGCTACAATATTTACATCAGTATGTAAGTATTTAAAAATCTAAAATATGTATGATATGCTGAGTGTGTAAAGTGTGAGAAAATGGAAAATATGTGCCTTATGCGACATTACAATGTATAAAACCATTTAATTACATACATTTGGGGGAAAAATTACATTTGTATAACACTATAACGCACAAGATATACATAAGTAGGGGTAAGAATAAAAATAATATACAGTATGTGCAACATGTTAAATATTACATTCAAGAGAAGAATGTTGCACCTTTAAATAACTGTATTTCTATAGTTGAATTAATTGTGCCAATTGTACAGTTAAGACACTGTTGCAAACAAATATTGTACCTTCAAGTCACTATTGCAGAGATGAAAATATATAAAATGTGTAAAAATGTCAGCTGAGCTGTCAAAAATTCAAAAGAAAATGTGTAGCTTTGTCTAATATATTTTTTTAATCAATGCTTTCTTTAGTTGCATTTGCAATTAGAGGCCCAGTTACGGTGCTGTTCCTTTTTCTCAAGTTTTTTTGGGTACTTGTTAGAGCTAACATTAGTTAGCTGCTTAGATCGCACATACAAATATAGAAGGTTAAACTTTAGTCAATATGGACATGCTTAGCTTGATAACACACACACGGTTAGCTTGATAAGATTCTCTACAAGTCAGTCATACTGAAACCATGAGCGCCAAAGAAGACAGTAATACTGGCTTAGTAAACAAGATGCAAAAAAGAGGTTTAATTGAGCAATTTGTATTTCCCATCTTTGCTGAGCAACAGTTTTGTGTGACAGGAATTAAAAGCCCTTCCAACACAGATGTATGTCCTAAATATAAGCAGATAAAGCAATTAATAGCCCGGGCTATTAACTGAAGTTTTACTGTTTTACATTTTACTGCAACTTACTAAACTAAACTAAAACTAGCTCCAGGGAGTGTCAACAAAAGAAAAACAAGTCACGCACCAGCCACCCCCTCCTCTGATAAATAGAGAACAGTCCCTAAGTGACTGCATTTAGTTAGAGGTAACTCTTGAGTCAAAGTCGGAGTTAGTCATTCTACTGTGGTATATACAACGTTAATAACAATAATTACAATAATCACAAATTTGAAGTTGCAAGATATAAAATATGAAACAAAAACGGATGTTCGAAAAAATAAATAGTGGCTTTATTTTGAAACGTTTAGCCGGATGCAGATTGGACGCCGTGTGAGCGTTGACAGCAGCAGGGTTAGATGGTCGTTAATAACTGGGGCTCCCCGGGATTGTTCACAACAACAGAGGAAGCCGCACCAGCTCTGACCAAATAAAGCCCCGTCGCGATTTGTAGATCCTGTTTTGGAGCCACACTAACGGAAACCAACACAAACGCGTTCCTGTGCTCGGAGCTCCGTCCTCCCGCTGGTAGCTATTGTTTGAACCGAGCTAGCTTTGTCCTTCTCCGCCGTCACAGCTGTGGTGGGTCGCCGATATATTTATACAAATCGTTGTGGAATATGGCTCAGCATGGACATCATGTAGCCAGTTCCCAAAAAGCACTAATGCTGGAGATGAAAAGTCTCCAAGATGAGCCAGTCGAAGGCTTCAAGATAACTTTGGTGGACGAGTCGGACATGTACAACTGGGAAGTAGCGATATTCGGACCCCCAAATACTCACTACGAGGGTGGATATTTTAAGGTGAGTAGCTAATGTTAGCTAGCAGTCGATCTATTGTTCTTTAGCTGCTAGATAAAGCCCACATTTAAGTAATTTACCCACAGAGGAGAGCCCAACTGTCAACCTTAGCCTCAAATTAACCGTCCTCAACAGCAGCAGGTAACAGTTAACAAAGCTAACTTGGCTAATTGTGTTCCCTGTTTAACGTGACAAAACATCTTTGTTCAACTTTAAGTCACTCAACCAGTGTTATTTCAATTTAATGCCAGCCTCAAAAGCTTTTCTTTTTTCTGTGGGTTATTTTTCTTTAAAATAGAGGTTCACTGAGGTCCCCTGTTGTGACAGTCAGCACATGATCGTGTTTGACAGAGTTACTTTTGTGTTCACGTTAAACAAAAGGTTGTTAGCATAACCGCCACAAGCTTTAATGTTACGGTGTAGCCAAGCTCTATATCTAACTAATTCAATCATTTCCCTATCAGCACTAATCAGCAGCCATGGGCTTTTTTGTTTGCATGTGTTAATGAGCAAAATCCATAATGTATGGCAACCTTGCTTCATACGAGGCTTCACGATACGATATTATCACGATACATAAATCACGATACAATGTCATTGCAATTTTAAACGTGTTGGGACATGCTGGACAATATGTAGGTTTCCAAGGCATTGAATTCGTGTATCATAAAATTTGTCCTTAACTGGTATAAAATTGACTTAAATTAGAATGTCAAAAGTTAAAATGCTCAGACATGGAAAGTAGGATTTTATAAAAATAAATAAATAAATAAATCTGACGTTGCATAGCGAAATTTCAAAATATTTTGTTACATCTACTTTTTTGGATAAAAAAATGTAATAAATTCCTCTTCGGAAACTTGTCATGATGGGAATTCAAGCAGTGGAATCTCACATGCAGAGTGAAAACCACAAAGTCACCAAGAAAACCGTCCAGAAACGGCAGATATTTCCCACTTCTTTTGGTAAACCAAATACATACCTTTAATGAGAATGTGTTTTTGTCTTCCACATGTTTCACTCTAAAAAGGGTTACCTTTTTTTTTCTAAACATTTGATGTAGATAATCTTAAGTTTTCACTGGACGAAAAAAAGTCACATTTCTGTTAAAATAAACTTTTTTGCAAAATAAAATTGCCCTTCAATTTTGGTCATTAGAAATTTGGTCTTAAACTTAAAACTTGAGTGGCACTGATAAAGCAATCAATTATATAATTATGTTATAGGTGGTGTAATATAACAAAGTATAATTACTTTGTCACAATGTTTGAGTATTTTTCGGGAGTATCTGTACTTTACTTTAGTTTTTTATGTTTCTGTCACCCTTCACTTTAACTCCACTACGTTTCCTAAATAAACAGTATACTTTTACTCCACCTCATTTCCCCTAAGCCTTTAAGTGACATACCACAAAATAAGAAAGGAAATCCTTTTCTTCAAGTTGTGAAAAACAGACCGTATTTTTCTGCAAGAGTAATGTACACTCCATTTTAAAAGTGGTGTATGTTTAAAAAGAAATAAACTTTATCTGTGTACTTTTTTGTTAAAAGAATTTACTTTAATACCTCAGTACATTTAATATCATAAAATGACTTTTTATGCTTACAGTATAAGTATGGTAAATATCAGATACTTTAGGACTTTTGTGATTTTAACTTCTACCAAAGTCATTTTTTGGTAAGAAATCTGCACAAGTAAGGCTTTCAAGTACTTCATCCACTACTGTATATTACATTATAATTAGCTAGCAAAAGTTTCATGTGTATTTGTAATATTAAAAATTGATATAATAAAAAAATAGCATTACTTGGCGCCTTTGTAACAATAGGATATTGCCTCACAAAAGTATTGCTATACTATGCTGTATCCATTATTCCCCCCCCACCCCTAATACATACATGTGGCTTGTGTGTGGTAACTCATAAGCCAATATTTTGTTTTCTAGCCACTTCCTCCCTTGAGAGCAAAGATGTGTTGGTTTCACAGATATGTTTTCCTGTTTATGGGTATTTCTCTTATTGACATGGAGGGCTGGCACTTTACAAAGCCTCCACTAACTTATTAACTGCTGAATTTTCTTGGGTGAAAAAAGCACTTAATGTTTAATTGTAAGATCTTTTTAGAGTAGCAGGATTGTTGGCTTTACATTCATTTTCATGCCACTGTGGCTGTGACCCCTCGACCTGTTATCTACTGGCTTTTGTATAGTTCTGTTGCAGCTACAGTACCCAATTTTCATCTCGCTCAAGCCCATCTCGAAGCCACACAACTACATTGTATATATATATATATATATACCTGAATAGCTTTGCATTTGTTGCCATAACAGACTCCACAGTTGACTGGTCTCAAACCAATATAAATGTGTAAAAAAAAACAACTTAAGATATTACAAAACACAGAGGGGGATTGTGGCTCACTCAAACCTTATGATAATGTTGTTATTTATCCTATAAAGCACTTTGATTTATTAATTTGTCTGGCAAAGTCAAGTAAAGCCCTGTTGCTGCTTCAACTTGCCCTACATAGTTGTTCTATTGGACATCAAACAAAAAAAATAATGAGCTTTTATTAAGGTGGCATAATGGTCCTGTCTGTCTGAGAAAAAGACAAAAACAATGTAGGTCAGGGCCTTGAAAGAATTTGTCCGAGTAGCAAACAAAAATAACAACATATTCCAGTTGTACATGGTCTCGTTACAAGCGCTTTAGTGCATAATGCTAAAACTCGCATTAGTCATATTTCTAGCTAAACTGTAATGTATTGGTAAATGCTCCCACTGTGTTCATATTATACAGCATATTATAACCCTCTCTCATTTTAAACCATCACTTCCGCCGTAAAGTGCTTTGTTCGTCCAGTTCTTGAGAAGCTTGTTAATTTTGCCTCAGGTCTTTTTCAAGCCTGCGAATACAACCAGAGGGCCCCGGCCAAGCTTCTGTAGACTGTGCTCAGTGTGTCCGTGTGGGTGCTGTGTACAGGATTCCTTTGTCGGGCCAGGAATGCACAGCCTGGCTGTGAAATCCACCGCATGGTTGTGACTCATTGTTCTCTGCTGGGTTTCCATCCAACCAGTTTGCCATATTCAAACAAAAAAAAGAGAAAAAAAATACACCACCCTGTTCTGATCCAGGTTACCCAAACAAACCATCATGCTGCAGCTGCCTATTCTTTGGAAACAGGGCAGGTGATGACGTCATTCGAAACCTGGCTGAGTCAGGTATTTATTTCACATGGGTGTTTCTCAAATAGTCACACCGTGACAAATGCATTATCACTGCAGGCACACACAAGACTGAGACATATTAAAATGTCGTTCAAGCAGCGTTATATAACTTTCCTGGATCCAAAACACAAGTAAACACAGTCCCCCAGCATAATAACTTGACCTGTTGGTCTCACAGTACACGCTGATACTGACATCCATTAATTGGTTCTGGGACACAGAGAACCTCTTTTAATGAGTTGTAAAACCTGGAAATCTGTTAGCATTTCAGCGTCTCCGGTTCTCTTGTCTCAAAGTCAAATGTTGTTGTTTTTTTTATGTGTTTTTGCCTAGAAGTCTGAAATAAGGTTGTGGAAAACACTATCTGCAGAGACTTTCACGTTTTGTTCAGTTTGTCAGTAAATACCTCACTGGTGGACTTTGATGCTTTTCTGTGTCCTAAAAAAGGCAGTTGCTAAGAAGTGACTAAATGAGACTACAGAACATTTTCACACGAAAACTGCGCTGAACACAGCCTTTTAGCCTAACTGTGGTGGCAACACGACCGCAGTGCAGTCCAGTTTAGCCTAGCAGTAGTTTTTGATTTCTCGAGAAAATTCAAAAATCCTGAGAGTGGTGCTCATTAGTGAAGATGATCTCGCTAAACAAAATCTGTAAGTATCATAAACACTTGTTTACCACAGAGCTTATTTCCTGCAATGATCCAAAATCCAACGGAGAAATCCCGTAGTTATGGTATGTCGCTGCGGGCTGCGAGTCTAACACATGCTAATGTGAAGTCGCCTTTTCTCTCTGATAACTTAAGATCCAAACGTTCAGGATATTTTCACCAAAAGCCGAATTACCCACAAAGGTATCTTCGCTCAAAAACAAACTGATCCAGTGATGTTAAACGCTACAAGCGCTAAAAAAAAGCACTTTTTACATTACAGATAGTGTAACTCCGGTGCTGCTCACTGAATTTCGGGATTCTTACTACAGGGGCCGACACAGAGAAGCGAATGGCCGTATCTGGAGCCTGTGTTTGGTTTGACTGCTCTGGGCTACTGTAGGAACATTGCATTTCAACATGTCGATCTCTATAAACTTGGGCCTCGCTTCCTATTTAGATCTAAATTGCACATTCTGAGGTAAGGAGAATAAAACAATTCTTATTTATTATACACCAAAGAAAACATACTTATTATAATATATTTGACATCTTACACACTGGTCCTTTTAAGGTCCTTTGTGTGTGCGAATTCTGCTTTGTCATGTGAAGTATCCCTCCAGGCTTTGAGTGTCTGATGATTACTGGCAGACGGCCAGTCAGTCCCATAGCCAGCAGTGGTCCTTGGACATGTATGAAGAAGATTAACTGGGTTGCTTTGACTCAAAGTACAGACTTTAAGGAGTGTTTGGACAGTGACTCATTGTGTGTGTTGTTGTTGTACATATTCAGTTAAAACACCCAGATGATAATGTGACCATGAGGTTTTAACTGCTTACTCAGTTCAGTGAAATGCATTGTTAATCTGAGGCTTAACCCTTAACCCCATTTTTGTTTCATTTTTTTGAGTTTGTAAGACCACTTAAACTTTTTTTTGAGTGTGTCTCATAATTATGAGCAAAACATAAAAATTGTTTTAGTAATCTAAGCGTGTCTTCATGTAGATCTCTGGGATGTGACTGTTCGTCTCTGTCAGCTCTTTTTGCTTTTGCTTTTTAACATCTCTGTCTTCTCTTACTTTCTTGACCCCGGGGAAGTCTTACAAAATCAAGAAGTGAGACAGCCACCCTCATATCAACGTCATTCCCCCGAAAAACACACCAGCATATGTGCCAGATTCAATGTGTCATTTGGAGAAAAAAAAAAAATTGCCAAGCAAGCACATTACAGTTTGGGCTTTTTTTTTTTTAGATTTTTTTTACTTCTCAAAACATCTGATTTGGGTCTAGGGTTTCAGTGATATACCAGTTTTAAAGTATACTGTGACATGAAAACTGACGATTATCATACCGTGCGTATTTGCTTATCTACAATATTGAAAAAAAAATCTCACCTTCGTTTTAGTTATTTTCAGAAAGGAGACTTTTGACATGTACTTCCATTTAAAAAAATGTTTCAGGTCTTTTTTATAGTGATAAAACATTTGTCCATCCTGTTCTAAACTTATCGTCTGTTTTTATCTATTTAGGGGTCATTCTGACTGATAATATTATTAATTATGTAATACCATGAAATTGCAATATTTTCTGAGACTGTTATCGCAATCTTATACCATTGCAACCCTATTCGGATCCCCAATCAGGAACTGCAGTTTCGCTCTTTGTGAGTGCTTGCACTATTGTCTGATACTTGCAATACATCCGCCTTAAAATAACAAGAATATGTGAAAATATAGCGAATCGAAGTACTTTTCTGATTACTGTGACCTACTACACAGTTATTTAGATCTCTGTTCAAATAAACTTCCTCCTCAACTACGCAAAATTTATTACTGTACTTTTAAAGGGGCCTTTGCTCAAACAGTACATGGCCTGAATTAGATCACATCCAAAGTTTTGATTTGTTTTGTCAAGTATTAGTTCCATATCTGTACAATGCAAAAACTCATCTTTTGGTTATTGCTGAACTCTAAGGTTCTCTGAACCCATACTTATTATTTGGAAAAAAATAAAGAAAAGCAACCTCTGTAGGGTTTTTATTTAGTTTTATAAATATATATAGTTGTTCTGTCAGCTCCAGTGTGGTGTGAACCTCCTGGATGAATATAAAACACAAAACCTGCCACATTACTGTGCTTCTGTGCTCTCCATGTTGATCGGCTTATTGGGTTAATAAAACAACAAGGACGGCCATAAAGACGTGTGCAGGTCCATAAACTCCCCTTGGTTACTACGGCATTGCTTTTCCTGTGACAGCAGAGTCTGCCAGTTCTCATTTGGCACATTTGACTTCTTCCTGCGCGCTTTTGCAAAAAAGGCACTGTGCTTTATAGCCACAACTGTAAGGTTACAGTCACGCTGATGAACAACAGAGACTATGCTCTGAGTGTGTGTGTGTGTGTGTGTGTTTGTGCGTGCGTGGTGAGGGAGCTGCGGAGGAGGATCTGTGAAACTGGATGGGTGACCGTGTTTGAAGTGCTGCTGTGTCAGCACCTGGCAGCCTTAATTGTCATTTTTGTTGCATGTAATTATGACGTAAATGGGGTCTCTGCAATTCGAAATATACTGCGAGACAGAGCATTTTTCATATCTCAGTCATGTGGCGTTCTCGGGTGGCTCACTAACCACAGACAGACTGCTTCTTCGCAGCAAACATGAAAAAGAGGGGTGTTGCCCTTTAGTTTTGGCCCAGGCCTGTCTGTCTTTTTTAGCGTCAGACACTCGGTTGTGTTGAGCAGCTGACTCTGTGTCTTTCTTCCTTCCTCCTCGGCTGCATGCTACCGGCTCCATGTTAGCCTCGCAGTTAGCAGTGGAGAGGCACAGGCAAGATGACTAGAACCCGGCTGCAGAGGGCTTGGCTGGGCCGAGCACGGCCGACCTGCCAGAGTCATGTTTCCCTTCTGGCTGTGTCACAGAGAAACAAGAGCAGAGCAGAGGAAAGAAGAGGGAATACAGAAACTGCCAGATCAAGAGCAGGCAGAGCCCTTCCTTGCAGTGGTGCCCCTTTTGAAAGGAGAGCCTGCTGTGAATAGAGGTGAGCGTGAGGCCCCGGTAGACAGTTATAACCGTCCCTTGAAACCATGTGTTCTTTTTCGCTTCCTGTATGGGCCACTGGTGAAACATGGCTCTGCTGGCTGTTTGAAGAATCAGTTTGTTGATCCTTGTCCCTCTGCTCAACGTTGTCCTCCTGGGTATGAGGGATACGTTGCCGGCTTTGTATCAAAACAATGACGGTAGTGTGTGTACATGAACTGTGGTAGACTTTCCTTCATCGAAGCAGCGCCTAGATAAAAGTTTCCCGTGGATCCTTGAAAAAGGCATTAAATTCATTCATTCATCTATAAATAAGACCTTAAAGGGATCGTAAAATTCCGTCATTATCCACTCACCCTCGTGCCGATGGAAAGTTTGGTTTTAGTAGTTTTAGTTTTATAGTCCACATAACAGAACCAGAGTTTCATGGAGAAAAGGTGCACTCATCCCCCAAACAATTAAAACAAATGGTGACCAGGATTTCACAAAAATACATAACAAAACCACAAAATGTCTGCTCTTCAGAAGTAACCCAAGTGTCCTGAAGCCCCGACATGCCAAGTTGTTTTGAAAAATGTCACTGGTGGTCATGTTTTTAGCCTTCTTGTAGTCTGTGCCTGAGGCTCCTAGTGTGGGAGCCGTATTCACGTATGCACGCTCACAGTATCTGCACACCAGTGTTTACATGCTACCTAAAAGCCTGCCCCACACACAGAGGGAGACATGTGGAGTTAGCAGCAAACAACAAGTACCTTTGACAGATTTAAAACTACTGTTTGTGGCTGAGGCTTCCAGGTAGCATGTAAACACTGGCGTGCAGATAATCGTGGGCTCTCACTGGTCTCACGCGAGTATGCATACATCAACACCATAAATGTTAGAGTTAGGGTTCAAGTTTCTTTTGTTCTTCAGTTTTGGAAATTATAAAATTGGTTTTGAATTTAATTTCCAAGTGGCATTAAAAAAACTATTAAAAAGTATTTTACTAACTTGCCATAAGCTGTAGGAACCCTGTAGATATCCCTCCTCACCGCTCTGTGAGTTTCGCAGGCTCTTGGGGCTGTTGCTCGAACCATAGACTGTACTTCCGCATTTTCGTTTTGCCTGTTGCCAGCCACCATCTCAAAGAGTATACATCTGATCAAGAGGCACACTCGCACCTCTCTCTCTCTCAATTTGGACCAAAATCCAATCAAACAGTAAAACTAGGTAGTACTGATTGAATATAAATGAAGGTTATTTACATGCACTGTGTATTTCTCTACTAAAATGTTTTCAGAAACATATTTTAATGCTGTAATGGCGAGAGTTTGTGAACAGGAAGTGGGCACCACACTGCTTCCAGAACAGTGAAATCTGAGGCTGAAGAAACGGAGATCAAACGGTAAAACTAAGCAGCACTGATCAACTATAAACCAAGAGTATGTTACTGAGTTGCGTATTCCTCAAATATTTTCAGAAACATATTTAGCTCACTGTTTAACTGTAATATGAGATCCGGCCAGCTGCCATTGTTGGAAGTCCACATTACGTCACCCGCTAGCGTGAGCGTAGCATTCTGGTAGTTGTAGGTTGTCTACGTCTTGAGCAAAAGCACCCTTTTTCTCTGTTTTCTCTGGTCACGTTGCACCAGTTTGGAAAGTATTTTTCTCTCCTGTAGAGACGGCCTAGTTTTATGTGAGGTACTTCTTTATTTCGGTGAAATACTTCTTTAAACTAATGAGGCTGGGGCCTGCTGGGTACGAAAATGATAATCTCTGGGACCTCTACATGTGTGTTAGAGTATGGAATTTGCTCGACACAAGGACCTCGTCATTCAGTGCGTGTGTGTGTGTGTGTGTGTGTGTGTGAGAGTGTGTGTGAGGATAAGGTCTGTAGAGAAGGTAAAGAAGTGCTCAGGGAGAACAGAATGATTTGTTCTGTTCAGGGTCTTTGAATTGACCTGGTTTACTTCATCATTTTCCACAGGGTGGGTGCGTTCACTCTCGTCACTGTTCTCTCTTCAAGACGGCTCACAATCCAAGGTTTTCTCAGAAAGACGACATTGATCTTGCATTACCTGTAACGAGCCTTTCAGAGCCCGTTTTTGCGTGCTTGGCAGGAAATTGGCTGCACTTCAAATGAGCTGTTCAGGGTCACTCACCTTTTGACCGTGGATGCTGTTAATTCTGTGCTCAATCCAATTATGAGGCATGACATGCAAGTCAGCTGTAGCATGTTGCAGCAAGTGTACTGAGGTTAGCATTTTGTGATGGGCAGAGATCTTCTTTGAGCTGCTGTTTCCGAAGCACAAAGTCCTTCCCAGTATTGGAGACATAGTGGGACTCGTTTATTAAACGAACATACGACAAAACATGGTGTACTCTAATTTCAATGTAAAGCTTGGCATTTATCAATGTGGCCATGACCAGAGGCTGCCATCAAATCTTACGTCAGGTCTCAGCCCGCAAGTTAGAGACAGCGTAGACTGGCGGTACAGCGATATTACTGGCGGAGGTGGGGGAGAATTGATATGACCATATTTTGACTGGCATAGTATTTGCACCCATATACCTTATTCACTTGAAAATAGTGGTGTGCGATAAATCAAATATACTCAATGCATTGCGGCTTGTTTCGTATACGATAAAATTACTTTATGGCAAACATCGAGTGTAAATTGTCTCATTGTTTTTTGTTGGTGACCAACATGATACTTGCATCTGCATTTCATTTTCCCATCTCTCTCATATGGCTCTCTGCGTCCCACAGACACACACACAAAAAGCAAGGCTTTTGCAGAGCTCTATAGTTTATTTAACATTATAACACTATTTTTTATCAAACGTTACTGTTACAGTGATCATGTAACTATTTTATGGCAATTGCTACTTTATTTCACTTTATTATAACTGTAGTTCATTAAATGATTTTGTACTTGAGAAGTTTAAAGACGATTTCAAAATACTGAGCTATATATCATGTATCCCGATATAGCCTAAAAATATTGTGATATTATTTTAAAGCCATATCGCCCACCCCTACTTAAACATTTCTAGTAAATGTTAGAAAACATATTTAACATATTTAGTAATGGCCTGCGTCGATGCGCTCTCTCTCACAGCTGGCAGTGTCCTGGCTCTGTGGGACTTACTGCAGGCTGAACACCACCACTGCTACCCGGATCTAATTTATCTGAAACATTTATTTTAAACACTGACAAGCCAAAGAATGTCAGCATAATTTTTCACTGAAAATATGATAAGCTCTGACATGATTATTTTAACAGTATCACTATTACATAATATATGGACGGTACAAATGAGACTGCTTTAGCCTTAACACTACGATAGTGGTAGTTTTAGGGTCTGCAGTACAGCCTATAACACCCATTTCCCAGACAGACCTTGAGGAGCAAGTGCTCTGAAATTCCAATGGTTTTAGATTTATTTTTGTGCTGGTCAAACCACATGTTCACATATATTTTACTCTCCTTCACTGGCCTCCTGACTTTGTCATGTTACTGTTATGGAGCTCTAAATGTTGTCTGTATGGATTGCCTGTTATACTGACTTTACATAAGTGTCTTATACAACCTCACTTAAAAAAAAAACCCAAACTATCCCTTTAAGGCCTCCTGGTAAGCTGCGTTGTGAAATCATGCTCTCACCTTCTCAAAAGGATCAATGCTCATGCTTATCCTGAATGCATAACCCCACCTTCCTGCTTTACTTGTGCCTTGCGTTCAGACTTGCAGGATTGTGACGAATGAAGCTATTTAACGGAAAGAGTTAATACTTGGGTCTCAACATAAATTTAGTTCGCCTTCAAATATTAAGTCAAAACTGAAAAAAAGATCTCTGTTTTTTAGTTTGTAAACAAAAACAGTAACTTAAAGTGAGATTTAGATTCCATATAAAATATAAATATTACAAAAAAAATCAAAATGATCAGAAAATATGCAACTAAATAGTTGCCAAATAGAAAAAAAACATATATATAAATGATTGAGTTGTTTTCTCCTCCTGGGCCTGTCCTCGCTGCTATTTCTCCTCCACTCTTATTGCTGTACCATGTTAGCGCTGATCATTGTGTCAACAAGTTAAAATATTGCCATTATCACAATTTTTCTTATATTAATAATTAAACCTGAGTTATTGTGGACAATATATTATGGCACAACCCTAATCTCATGAAATGAAAGAAATTCTGTGTAGTTGGTACCGTTTGTCTGGTAACACCACAGAGTTCGGTTTCTCTGGTTTGCCTGACAAAATAATGGACTCTTTATTTTTTTCATTTTGATTCCAAGATATAAAAAAGTTGAAAAATAAAACAGGTTGTATAGGCAGTTCTTTGCCAAAGGAATTAGATTTTGGTGGAGTGTTTGGGAGATTTAAAAAAAACTGTATAACAATGCCAGAAAACTAAAGACGTCTGGGGCTCCCACAAGTCAAACTGCTGAAGAGCTTTTCATTCACGCAATGTTTTGTTGGAAAATCAAACCTGGAAAACAAAGATGAACCACTTTGCCTGCTGGGAGTGTTGGCACAGCTTTCCGTTCAGTGGAACGCTCCCTAGTTTTCTTTTACACCGTTTCCATCCCGCTTTGAACAGGACCAAATGTTTTCTAAAAGTAATGCTGAATGACCGCACTTTGGACGTGATGTGGAGGCATTGAGGTTTCCCAAACATACACCATATCTTCACCCAGTTCTCAGCCAGGAAACAGATAAAATCTTGATGCTGATGTTGTTTTGGAAGACAAACTCCGCTCTCGCTGTTGTTCCCTCTTCTTCCTCTTCCCTCCTCCTGGTTGGCTGCTATGTGTTGCACTGCTTCCAGCCTGTAAAGTGTACAATGTTGGCTTGAACTCTGCACTGTGAAGGGCCGCCAGCTTTTTGGCAGGGTCAGTCAGACCCAGGGATTTTTTTTTTTTTTTTTTTTTTTCCTACAGGCGGCATTCTCTCAGGACTGTGTCAGTGTTTCCTCTCTGCTCTGGTTTTTATATTTTGGGAGCAGTTTTTTTTCTGCAAATTGGGGTCACTTAAGACCCAACGTACAAAAAAAATGCTGCCCTTGTATGGAAAATCGGGACATATTGACAAACTTTAAATTAGTGGCGTGCCATATCATATCGTTCATGATAATATAGGTGTAATTTGTAATATGATGAGAAAAATTCATATTGTGATGATAGAAATATTTCAACTTGTTGACATAAGGATGGCATATGTTACACGAGGCAATAAAAAGCACGGCTGAAAGCGATATTGTTACCGCCTCCACCGTGGGAAAAAGGGAATTCAGTATTGGTATCGCCAGGCCTGAGCGTCCCGAATGTTTTATGAACAGCTTCAGACTTTTCCGTCTCTTTTAGCGACTCACCGCTCAGATCAAATTCAGTCAGCGGCTCTTCTGGCAGCAGCATAGCATCTCTCTCTCTCCCCAAATTTACCCTTTGAAACCTGAGCAAATAAGCACGATTTCTTTCAAAAAATGGGATGAAGGCAATGAGCAACTTGGTAAGAAATGTTCCATAGATTGCAAGAAATTAGATTTACAAAATTATTTTTAAAAGGCTAGGGAAAACTCCAGGTTTCGAAAGTTAAATTTTTGTATTTGACAACTGTTTAGATGTGCAATTGTATTTTATTGTATTATTTATATTTCATATTGAGTCTGAACACTGGGTTACAGTTTTTTTTTTTTACAAACTAAAGAACTTAATGATATTTTTTGTTGAGTTTTTATTGAAAATCTGAAGGCAAACTGTTATGTTTATGCTGACATATAAAACTTAAACACACATTTTGTTGTTTGTATGTTTCTTAAATGAATCCTAAAGTATTTTTCTGTATTTTTTCATATTTCCAAGAATATTGCTGTCGTAAAAATACCCAGACATATTATTACATTATAGAGCCATATCGCCCAACCTTTCTTTAAAGACAACAGACCCTAAAATGCAGATTCTGTGGCCGTTAACAGGTCTAAGCGCTGATATATGTTGATGCTACGTCCACTCGGGTTTAAATGCTGCACTGCACGCAAGGAGGGATAAGACCTTAATGTTAAGCACAAGTATTATATAGAGCACAACCCCTTTTATTCCAAATGAAATCCCCCCCCCCCCTTTCCTCTCTGCTACCACTCCACCACCTCCCTTCTCCCATGCAGCCGATCCCCCTCCTCCCGCGTGACGGTTCACTGTGGCGAGGACCAGCTGACCATGCCGAATCAGCAAATGTGAGCAAGTGTGTGTATGTATATGACAGAGGTGGGTTGGGATGGGGGGGGGATCAGCAGAAGGTTTCATGCTGTGAGTGACGTGCGTGTGTGTAATCAGTGTAGTCGGAGTGTCTCCCCCTCCTTCCCACCCATGGCTCGCCTTATGGAACGGGAGGAGGGGATCTCTACACAGTAGCATTTATATAGTGGGTGTGGTTTTAGTGTGAGGACATATAATAGCAGAACTCGGGTGTGAGTAGTGGATTGTCTTGGGTTGCAGCAGTGACAGCTGGAGAGGACAAACCCCTCACTCACACACAAACACACACACACACAAGGACAGCTGCTGGGAGAGAGAGAGCTCCACACACTCGGCAGCTGAATGCACTGCAAACCTCCCTCCCTTCCTCCACACCATATTACATTACACTGTCATTAGCTCCTCCATGCTCAGCCACCTCAGTAGGGTTTGCCATGACTCTACAGCTCCTATTTATAGGTTTCTTTCAATCACTATTGACGCTGATCAGCACGATTGTGGAGCTCTTCATTCAGCAGCTGCTTGTTGACACCAGTGCTGCTAACAGAGGTCTTTGTGAAGAAAAACGTTTAGAATGAAGCACCCTCTCTCTCCCAGCAGCTGTCCTTGTGGTGTGTGTGTGTTTGTGTGTGAGTGAGTGTGTGAGTGTGTGTGTGTGTAGCTTCTGCGGCATTGTACAGACTTGCATTCTGGATTTAGTTATCCCTGGGAGACTGCATCCACAAGCAGAGTGTGTTTTTGCAGGAGTATGTGTGGATTAAATACACACTGTAGGTTTTCTTTAAGCAAACGACACCCCTTGTGCGCCAAAAGCAGCCTAACTATAGTTAAAGGGATCGCCCTTT
Source organism: Plectropomus leopardus (assembly GCF_008729295.1). NCBI lineage: Eukaryota > Metazoa > Chordata > Actinopteri > Perciformes > Serranidae > Plectropomus > Plectropomus leopardus. The sequence goes on from NC_056465.1 coordinate 24,435,319, forward strand.
TACTTTTCGAGTACATTTGAGACAGTTGGGCTCTTTTGACCTAAGCGCTGGAAATTGTTCTTGAAAAACAAGCAGTAATTTGGAAGGAAGTCGTCATGACTTGTCTGTTGGCAAAGGGCAAAGTGTTGGTAAACTGCCTGCCTCTCACGTTGCTAATATGTGTCTTCTCTCGCCCTCAGGCTCGGATCAAGTTCCCCGTCGACTACCCGTACTCTCCACCTGCCTTCCGCTTCCTCACCAAAATGTGGCACCCCAACATTTATGAGGTAACTCTTATCTATTAAATCCTTACACAAAACATACAGAGGCTCATCATAGCCTTTAATAATACACTAGTTAGCTAGTGTCATATATGTGGGGTGTACATGAGTATAAGTTAACAATAGATCTTGGAAAAATTTTCTAACCTGGGCAAATTGGCCTGATTTCTTTCAATAAGATGGAAAGAAGGTAAGAAATTACCCAGAAGTTAGCAAGAAATTTGTAAAAAGTACAAGAAAAATACCTAAAAATTAGCTAAATAAATAAATAAAAACAAAATTTAAAAAAATCAGCCTTCAATAAACACAACTAAAAATCATAATAATTCTGTAGATTTAATATTTTAAATATGTAATTATGACCAGCATAAATATATTTCTCTTGAAATTTTCCCCAGCTTTTTGAAAAATAATTTACTAGATCTGTTTAATTTCTTGCATTTTCTGGGCCATTTTGCCTTTTTCCATTGTTTTTTTTTTTTTTTTAAAAAGAAGTCAAACCAATTACCTCGGCTTTCAAAGCTTTAAATATTTGCAAATGGCATCTGAATGCAGCATGAGAAAACTAGTGTCGCTCCACGTTTTAAAGGGTTAAAGACAAACTGTAGGAGAGTGTTCAACCTTAGTATTTAAATCTTGACTGTATCTGAGTAGTAATAACTAAAGTCATCTCAACATGTCGGCTCTTGTGTCCCTAGAACGGGGATGTATGCATCTCTATCCTGCACCCACCAGTGGACGACCCTCAGAGCGGAGAGTTGCCTTCAGAGAGGTGGAACCCTACACAGAACGTCAGGTACGCAACGTCATGTTCTCAACTCTGCGCTCAGTTGTTTCTTAAAGAACAATGTACACAAAACGATCTGTTTTCTGTCTCCTAAAACAATTATTCGAACCTTCTTTTAAACGGCCTCTCCCCAAATCCAGTCATCTATCTCTTTATCTTTTGGCACTGTCCACGGTGCAAAAGAAGTAGTATCTTTGCACCTTTACGTGATGTCACAATACTACCCCTCCTCCTGCTGTCCTCACTAGCCCCTTTGCCTCATGGTGCACCAGCCAAACAGGGTAAAGGCTTAACATACCATGCAAGTGTTTATGCAGCTTGTTGCCCATTTTTTGCAAATACAAACTGCTGGAAGTAAGCATTACTGAGTGACTGCCTGCTAAGCTTTTAGACAGATTTCTTTTCTACCTAGCAGCATTGAGATTGATGTGTTTTTCCTGCCTTGCAGGCAGCCCTGGTTTGCCTGGAATCATCTTGTTGTGGTATGACAGTCAACCTGCAAAGACTTGAAACTGTCTGTAGTTCATTCTTGTGGGGGTATTGTCGTTTTAAAATAACATGACTGTTTAAAAAGACAGATTTGATGCCAGATACACACTTAATTTTCAAGGTTTTTTTTGTTGTTTTTTTCCCCCCCCATTTGTAGGTGTGAGAATCACGAGGCCCCACGATGCAATATTATCATGATGCTCGATACTCAGTACTCAATACATGTTTCATCACATAATAATAATTATGATGATAATGACTTTGTTAGGGACACAGAAAAAAGTCCATAGCTTACTGCATATAAAGCAGACGATACAAAAATACTATAGAAACAATATATAAGATCAACAAACAGGAATTAAATGACACTACATTATTCAAGTTCATATAAAAAAGACAAATTCCAGCAACTGCACCCACAAACAAAGGCGGAGCAGGTAGGCACACTGACATTAACAAATTTGGCTGGCACTAAACGTGGAATCGTGGAAGCTTCAGAGGCAGTGCCATGCCATCATACAATGTTACTGTGATAATTAATGCTATATTTGCAAAGCAAGTATTGCAAGGACATGTATTATGATATTTTGTGATTCATTACCTTTTTTCAACTGCAAGTTTTCGGTCTCTTCATCTCACGTCACCTCATCTTTTTCATCACAGCAAAATAGTGGACTGAAAAAGCACTTGATTTGATTATTCTTGTCAACCAAAAGTTGGCAAGATCAACAATTCATATTATTGAAAAATCGATACTTGGGTATTGATACAATATTGCCATGCAAAATATCGTGATATTAAGCTGTATTGATTTTCTGAGCCCTTCCCATTTGTTGTGTATCTCAGGTTATGTTGTATGTAAAAGCAGCGGTGTTTGAGTGATTATTGGCTAATAATCTGAAAGTATTGGCTGGCCTGTTCATGGACATAATATGAAGTTTGAGATCTTCTCTCAGCTAACCAACCTGCTGCAGTGAAAGTGCAGGAAACAAGCATGATGTATAATTCATATCCCTTTATCTCATATATTTACTTGACATAGGTTTGTTTATTCAACCTCTGCAGCTTTTTCTTTTATGCATTATGTACAAACACAATGACTCATAGCTGGATATAACTGTGTCCACAGTAATGGGCCCTCTGTCGCCCCTGAGCAGACACTCACAACAACAAAATCAGTCTCACATTGTGTCTCAGAGAAAAAGGAGAGCTGATGGTAGATCACAAGTAAAACAAGTGAATTCACCTGAGTCACAGTGAAGTATAAAAGATTTATGATACCATTGTCTGTCAGTATCTTTAATGAGCGGCTCTCGGAGCTAAATTTAACAGATGACAGCAGAGATAAATGGATGTACTGGGTAGTGTCCAACATAACATTTTCCTCCCACTGGACTCGAGGCAAGGATATTAGAGTTTTACAGGCCACAGAAAATATAAAATATTTGATATATTGATATGAAATGTGAATACACAAAAATATACAAGGCACCACAGTTGCTGTTTTCTATGTTTTTTTATCCTTTAGAAATGTCATTTATGTATTATTTTAGACAGAAAAGGTCAGGAGGCATGTGCTTAATTTTAAATAGGTGTTTGCATGTACGTCCAAACCAAGGACCGCAGGTACATTCACAGCACAGTATTACAGCTGCTTTTCATCAGACTTTTTAGTCCCGCCTGCCGCTGTTCCTGTGGGCTAAAAGCACATCCCATAATGCATTTAGCCTTCCGCATGTGTATTTCAACAAATTATGATGCATTTCATTGTCCACTTGTCTCAAAATCTCCACTTTTTTTAAATACGAAGAGCAAACAAACCAAATAAAAGAATATATATAAATAAATGTGTATAGAATAAAAGAATATAAATATTTAAAACAGAACAAAAATAAACAGCAGGGATAAAATAATGTAACTCTTTAACCCTTTGAAACCTGAGCAAATTTGCTAGGTTTCTTTCAAAAACATATTAAGAATGTAGTTAGCAACTAAGGATGAAATGAACCAAAAATTAGTAAAAAAAAAAAAAAAATAATCCCCACAATCCTCCCGTTCAACAGTGGATTTATTCTTTAACTGAGGTTTTATCTCTGGAGCGCTCTGTTGCCAGGATGAATGGTGCAGGACACGTTATGCTCGAGGCAAAGGAGGAGGCACTCAACTTAGCTAGAAATATGATATGAATTTGTATTCATACTTCTTTGTTAAACCTATCAATTTATTTCTTTTATGGTGCACATGTAAGAAACATTGTATATGTGAAATGGAAGTTGGAGACAGACCCATGGGGAAGGGTGGGTTAGGGTTGGGGGAGCAGGTGTATTGTTATTTATTTATTTATTTATTTATTTATTTATTTTCCTTCTTTCTCTCTTTTGTTATTCAATTTGTCAAGGGAATGTAAAACATGTATTTCATTTGTTATTATTGATGTTTATAGCTGTTATATTGACAGCGCTCATTGCTTGATTTATACCTGCAAGTTGTTTTGAAAATAAACAAAACATATGGTCTCAATAAATAAATAAATTTAATTAAAAAAAACAGTGTTAAAAGTAAAAGAAAAATACCTAGAAGCAAACAAAAGAGAAAACAATGAAATGACCTGGAAATAAATGCTTAAATATTAATAATGCAAAACAGTTATGATAATTATAAATATTGTTTTCTGGACTTTTTTCCCTAATTTTAAAAGCACATTAAAAGTGATGTCGGTCCAGGTTTCAAATGGTGTCTGGTGGTGCCTGACGTAAACTGTTACATACGTACCGTACCGGTAATGTCAGACCCTGCTGGGGTTTTAGCAGACCCTAACCTTAATCTGTCCCCCTCTCTGTCTCTCTGTCTCGCTTCGTCCATGTGTCCTTCCTTTCTTTTTCTTTCTTTCTTTCTTTCTTCCTACACGTCTTTGTCCTGCATTCTCAATGTCTGTTGTCTCATCTTACCTCCATCTTCCCGTCCCCACCCTGTGCTCCTTTGCTTCCCCTGTCCTCCACCTGTATTACTTTCCTGTATTTTAATCTCTCTCCGCTCTCTGACGTCTCTCTCAGGACCATCCTGCTCAGCGTGATCTCTTTGCTGAACGAGCCCAACACTTTCTCCCCGGCCAACGTGGACGCATCCGTCATGTACCGCAAGTGGAGGGACAGCAAGGGCAAGGACAGAGAGTACATCGAGATCATCAGGTACCCAGAGAAAAAAAAAAACACGGTACTCTTCACACTTTAAATGGGAGCTTGTCAGTGTAGCAGGTACACAGAGTACCAGCGCTGCAGAATCACTGACATCTTTTAAATCACTTCTTAAAACGTATCCGTTCAAAAAAGGATCGTTAATTGTAGCACACTGTTCATTTTAAACATGTCTGATTTTATTAGCACTATTGTTATCATGTTGATATGTCATCAGTTTCCTTTTTATTCTTGTTTTATTCCAATTGTCTGATTTTTTTATATACGTCAATACAATGTTTTGGGTACTATTTGCTGATCTGCTTTATTGATGGTATTTATGTTATTGTTGGAGTCGCTGTCTTTGTTTTTCTTGGAATTTCCCGATTTATTTTGCTTAAATCTGGAATTGTTCTAAATCTGTGATCAACCTTGTAAAGCACTTTGTAACTTTGTTTAAAAAAACACTTTGTAAATTAAGTTTTTTATTTTATTTTTTTTCTTCTGTCTCTCTGCCTCACAGGAAACAGGTGTTGGCTACCAAAGCAGACGCAGAGCGGGACGGCGTCAAGGTTCCCGTCACGTTGGACGAGTATTGTGTCCGCACCCAAGTCCCGCCCACAGACGACGGCTCCAACCTCTTATACGATGACTACTATGACGACGAGGAACTGGAGGATGACGACGAGGACGACAACGAGGACTGTTGCTACGATGACGACGACTCGGGCACCGAGGACTCCTGACCTCGTCACTCCACTTGCCCTCACCCTCCACACACACACACACACACAAACGCACACACACACAAACACACACACCTTCTTCTCTCGTCATGGACTGAACTTTAATTCCCCGCCCCTCTTCGTCCTGAATCGACCCCTCGTCATCCTCACTTAGCACACCTTCTGTCACATGTGCAGTCACAGTATGCACACTAAAACCTGATGCATCGAAGAAAAGAAAGCTACAGAGTTGTTTTTGTTTGTTTCTTACATGTTTATTTTTATTTTTTCCATTTTGTTGTCTGAGTAGAGGTTACACACAATACACACACACACAGCAGCACAACTTACAGTAATAGCACTTCCTCATCTGCTTCTGCTTGTCTGCACTGATAACTAAATTTACACAGTTTTAGCTCAGAGACCTGTTCCTTCCTTCGGCTTTGAGCGCAACAAAGCCCGTCTGGTGGCCAAGTTTCTTGCAGAAAATTTGGCGGAGCAGCGGTCACGCCTTTTCTCGACATCAGCAGCAGGGAGAAATGTAACGTCACAGGTCAGATCAGATCACACAAGCACGGAGCATTTGCAAGGGAAGCAAATTTAAGAAAATTGGCGCACGGTCTGCGTGTTTTGAAAAGCCGAGTGACTTCCGTCTCTGAGCCATGTGTGTGACCTCTGGTTTAGCTGGCGGCCATGCTTCACCTCTGACCTTTTTGAGCCCCCAGGGCTTGTGCTGCTCCAAATAGGGAAGTTTAAAAAAAAAAAAAAAGAAAAGAAAAAAAGAAGCTGTTCACACTCCCTTGTGCCTTCCCTCACTCTCTGTTATCACAGACCGAAATGACTTGTGGGACAGACCGTGTACACAGCGCGTCGAAGCAGCCTGACACACAGAGGTGGCAGAGGGAGATATTGAAGCTCACAAGGTCTCAGGTGGGTGCAAACAGCGCCCTCCTGATGGAACAAACTTATTTATAGCAGTGAGAAAGGTGTTCGACAGCTGAACCGAAGACTGGAATGTAGATGAGAATCCCACAAACGTCCGACTGCCACGCAGCCTTCATCAAACAAGCACGTGCTACTAGTGGCCTGGATGCATTAAGAAACAGCTAGCTGAGCCTGCTGCTGCTCATGAAATCCAATGTACTGTATTAAAAATACCCTATGCAGTCAGTGCTTGAACCTTCTTAATATGCAGTGCTTTAAACGTGGCAGTGAAGCTGAGCCTTTCAACAGTCTGACCTGAACTCCAGCTCACAACATGTGAGGGCTTTGGACGGACTTTTGCTCAGAGATGGACATGATTCGTCTCTGCGTTCGTTGTTATTCTAACTCCAGAGTAGCACAAGTCTCCAGAGCAGAAGATTGTACACTAACCTTCATCCGAGCTCGCCCCCTAGTGGTGGCTTTTTGGTGTACATTTTTTTTCTCCCCCCCCTCCCCTCTGAAATGCTCGACTGGGCCGCAGCCATCTTGACTCACCTGAATCAATGAACCCTGTTACCTCAGAGGAGATCGTGTAGCAGTGCGAGTGATTCAGAAGAATGAAAATGGCCTGATGAACACGCAGAAGGGGTTGTTTTCAGTCTACACTGTCAGAGGCCCCTGCAGTTTCTCCTAACTGCCGGGAGCTGCACACTCAAGACACGTTAACCGCCATCCAGCAGTATTTACGATGAAATCCTGGACGCTGAAGTTACTCTCTCATTCAGCAATTAACCGTAGACTTAAGGGGAAGGTAATTTGCAACTCTGAAAGACTGATCCTTGGCTTTTTGCACCTCTGACTGTGGCGAAAGCATGTTAGGCATTTCAAGTAAACCCTTAACGCTGTCTAAAACCCACTTTTAGATCTTATGAAACCTTTATTGCACTTGTGTAAATGCAAAAACGGAGATATCACTACATTTTTTACATGTAGACCACATAAGACCAGGTCCAGATCAAAAACCTGAGTCAAATCTGGACTAGGTTTTCTAAGAGAGGCCAAAGATTATTTACAACATGAATTCAAATTTGTGAAACCTTTATTCTATTTGTCAAAATGCAAAAAAAAAAAAAAGGATATTTTACAGCGTTTTTGTGATTTTGTCCATTTCTGCATTATTGCAAATAGAATATAAGTATCACAAATCCAATAAATAATCTTTAACCTTTTTTGGATAATCTAGTCCATATTTGACTTGTCTAGGTATAGTGGTTTTTGGGAGAGACCTGGTTTAATGTGGTCAACGTGATGAATGCAGTGATGTGCCTTTTTTTCCCATTTTCACACATAGAATATAGGTTTCACAAATCTAAAACTGTAGTTGAGATCATCTTTAGTCTGTCTTGGATAATCTTGTCCAGATTAAGTACAAGTGGTTTTCAAGAGAGACCTGGTTCAATGTGGTCTACATGTGAGAAATGCAGTGAAATGTTCCTTTTATGCATTTTCACAAGTTCAAAGGTTTCACAAATCTGAAAGTGGGTTTCAGACAACGTTGAGGCTTTACTGAAAACTCTAATATGCTGTCACCTCAGCAGGAGGTAAATAAAGCAGAGAATCGCTCTTTAGGCAAATGAAATCCCCCTTAAATCTTCCCTTAACTGCTGAATCGGAGCCTAACTTCAGCGTCATGTGAAATCCTCACTGTAACCATGTTTCCTCTGTGTGTGTGAATATTCACTGATCGTTTCTAAGATGTGCTGAGAAGTGCGGAGAAGAAGCAGAAATGGGACGGGACGGGGTTGATCTTTGAGCATGAACAGGAGAATGTGGTTCTTCACTAGCATGCTGTTATGATGTGTTTGTGGTTTTAGGTCTGCTATAAGGGTCGGGGTTGTGTCCAGGGGGCAAAGGTCCTCTGCTCGATTTTATCTAAAAACTGTTGCATTGTGAATGGGCTGAGGGTTGTCCATTTATTTTGTTTGGGAGGGGGGCTTCTTTTACTGTTTTGATGTAATCTTTTATTTCCAAAATGTGGTGTGAGCTGCAATGTTTTCTATCTAAATATGTGTTAAATGAATTTTGACCTGATTGTTGAAAACCCAGGATTGATCAGAGGAAGGACTAAATCTACCAACTTATTGACGGCAGAAAAATGATGCAGAACCAAATTGACACACCACACAGTGAATATTCTAGCCTTGTATCAGGCCCTGAGTGCTCGGACATGAGTTACCAACACTTAATTATTGCCTGACGTCCATCCCACAGCCTATGAATGATCCTCCCCCTCTGTTTTGATGTTTTGAGGTGAATGGGATCTCATTTATTGTCAAACCACTGTTACTTTTATTGTCTTTTCCTCCCCACTCGTCCTCCAGTTCCCTGAGCTCTTATTGTTGGCAGCATTATTGAGGGAAAAAAAACCCAGCAGTTAATTACAGAAAACTACAAGAACCTCAGGAAAACAAAAACAAAACAACCAACAAACAAACATTTTCCAGCTTTGTGAACCTGACCCCGGGGAGTCTCACTTTTTGGCTTCAAAGGACTGTTTACAATCTCTACCTTGATATGCACATGTGGATATTTGACGATCACTTGATGTTTTTTTTTTTTTTTTGTTTTGTTTTTTTTTTCTTGTTTATATTTTCTTTTTTCTTATGGTTTGTAAATCTATTTAAAATCTGAAATAAAGATCTTTATTAGATATTGTCTGATTTAATTTTTTTATTTTTTGAAGGTGTTGGGTAAATGAGTTTTAAAGGTCTGATTGTCTCTTTTCTGTGTTCTCTTATAGACACTGAAATGGCGTGAGTGAATGAAACTCTGGGCGAGCTCTGAGCGGTAAGACTCGTGTTCTTCGCTCTCCACTTTCATGTAATGGTTCTTCAAAAACCTTAACTACAGTGTGAGGAAAGTACATGATGAGAGCTGTACACAGTAGTCACCCTGCTGAACTCAGAGGGTGGTGGAGACTTTTTTAAAGGATTTCCTGATGCTTTCCGTGGTTTTATCCAATACAAGAGGGAATTGGGAAACTACTTTTAAAGTGGTTAACATGGTTTCTTTTTCCTTGTCTTCTGTTTTCTTCTTTGCTCTAGAAAGTGCAAAGTCCTGGAAGACATGGGAAGACATTTCTGCATATTCTGTAAGTCCATGGCTGCTTCACTAGTTAATGTAGTGCTGCTTTGCCAGAGACAAATGCAAATCATCGCTCCAAATTTTCTTTTCTCTGCATGAAAGAAAACTTTTGATTGAAGTTTGAGATGCACAATAAACTAGCAGCATTTATCCATTATTAAAAGACCTACTGAGCCATAGACGTCATTTAAACATGCTTTTAAGTGAATGTTTAACACCAGAAATCTATCATAAACAAGTCACACATAAAATAGACTTAAATCAAACAAACTTTTAAAATATCTGTTGAACTAAAGGTTGAAGCCTTCTTGTGTTTCGTGTTTCCTGTCTGTTCAGCTTTACTGGAGACGGAGAGGACTGTTTTGTTTCACTAGCAGATAAAGTTGTTTTTGATAGATTCAACTTATTGGGCAATGCAGCTATTTTCAAGAAAGTAATAAAGGTTCCTGTCCATGTGTCTTTTCTCTCAGATGCTTTTAGGAATGAATGTGATCCTGCAGGAAAACTGAGGTGAGATATTTGTTTGTTCTTGTCTGAATAACAAAAACACAAGAGGGCAATAACTTTTTCTTAGTGGAGACAAATGAGTTGATGTGACTTGGTCTTGTGTATATTTTTCCTCTGCTCTAATCCTTAATTTGTGTGAATTACATCTCTGTTTGTATACTATGTTCCTCTTGTGACTGCTTCCTGCCTGTGGGGGGCAGCAACAGCTTGTTTCTTTTTACATTTGAGCTGATCGTAAACGTGTGTGACAGCAAAGATACAAGGTGTAACCGAGCAGATTGGCTTGATTTCTTTCAAAAAGCAATATGGAAAGAAAGCAACTAAACAAGAAATGACCAAGAAACTGGCAAAAAGTTACAAGAAAATGATCTGAAAATAGATGTAAATTAGAAAAACAACCTGGAAATTACCTGAAAAGTGCAAAAATAAAACAAACAAAAAAATATATAAATACAAACAATGAATACATACATTTCTGTAACCTCATCTAATTTTAAATGCATAATTATAATAATTTTTAAATATTGTTTTCTTGATATTTCCCTACAGTTAATTGATCATTTTCTAATGATTCTCTCTCTCTCTCACTCTCTCTTTTTTAAAATTTTTTTTTTTTTTTTTTAGATAATTTCAGGTCATTTTCTTGTCATTGTCATTGTTGCAATTTTCTGGACATTTCATGCCAGGTTGCATAGTGCTTTTTTTTTGTTTGTTTATTTTTAAGAAGAAATCAAATCAATTTTCTCACGTTTCATATTAACAATCACATTTCAGTTTAAATGCTTGTGAAAGGCGTCTGAGGGCTGCACAAGAAAACTGATGTCGATCCAGTTTTCAAGAGTCAAATTATCTTTGACATGCGTGCAGTTTTATCTCCTCTCATATTAACATCATTCCACTAGATGTGTATTTGTCTTGTTTTCTCAGCTCAAATCTCTGATTCTGTAATCTCCACAAGCTGAAGCCCAAATTGTTTCCCTGCCTTTGTTCTCCAGTAGGGGGCGCTGACATTTCCTTTAATACGCAGACACAGAGGGAAGGTAATATGGGCCATATATTTCAACCTCTCATCAAAGTGCCAAACTATCCGCAGGTTATTTCCACTTTTCCAATCACCCACTGTGACTCTGTGGACAGACCGCTGGTATAACTCACCTGCTGCACCCTTATATGCTGCTCCTACACGCGAGTTATAGGGTTTATTATCTCCACTTTCTTTCTGGTAAATGTGACCCCACCTATGCCTAATCTGGAAAATTAAAAACATCAATCTGCCCTAAAGGAAGTATAGGTGTACGCTGGTGTTTCAGGAAAACTGTGTGTGTAATCTTACCACACTGTAAAACCTGACAAGTTGATTTTACTTTTTTTAAAAAAATCAAGGAAATTGATGGTCTTGAAAAATGTGAGTAAATGTAGCTATTAGTTTTAATTTATGTTTACTTCTACTTAAAAGTTAGTCATATTTACTTAAATTTTTGAAGTTGTTGCTACTTAAAAAGGACAAGTTTAATTAAAAGTGATCTTTCTAAGTTTTAGCAACTTCTGTGAACTGAGTTTAACCGGCTTTATATTTGTATTCTGCTAGTCAGTCATATTTGTATTTTCTTAAACATGTTAACAAAACAGATCTTACAGATCGCCTAACTTTTTTATTGGCAAAATCCTCTGTCATGATCGAGTTCAGTCAGACTAACTTGGTATTGATGTGTATTGGAAATCACTGTGATCACCACTTTTATTGACATTTCTATATTTTAATTTATTTTTTTTTTAGTGGTTGACTGAGCTTACTTCTTTTGCTGACGCTCGTAGACGACCTTCATTGATACTTTTTCTTTAAATTTTATTGTTGCTCAGGATTTCTTTTAATCAATTTTGGTTGTGTGCTGCCATGATGTTCTGTGTGCATGTTTATTGTATTTTTAAATTCTTAGGTACCCCAAACTGCAGATCAAATTCCCCTTGAGGGGCAATAAAAGCTCTGAACTGAACTAAACTACTGAAGTTGCTAACACTTCAAAAGAACAAGGTAATTTGAGTTTTCATATTTAAGTTGCAACAAAACTTAGTAAATACAGCTAAATTTTGAGTAAACTTGGCAATCAAATGCAAATATAAATTAAGATTAATAGTTCTATTTACTTTTTCAAGACAACAGGTTTCAAAGATTCTTTTAAATCAGATCAGCTTGTCAGATGTTACATTTTACTCCCTCTGCCCTGAGCTCCCAAGTCTTCCCATCCTTCTCTCCGCTCACAGATACAACAACTCCATTAAATTTGTTTCCTGTGGCGGCAGGTTTGACATTTTGCCCTGCATGTGTCCAATCTAAATGCCAGTTCGGTGGACCAGAATGAGGAAGCCGCTGAAATGATCCTGGCATTTGCAGGTTCTCTCTCTGTGGTTTCTTTCATACTTTGCACAGTGAAAAGGCTAACACTCTGTTTAAACTGCAGGGTGTAAACGTGGATCAGAGCCAGATGTTACAACCCGAGGCCCTCTCTCTCGCTCTGTCTGTGACCTCGTCCCACCTGCTCCAGCTGGCGGTTTGGCAGCAGACCTCCGGGCTTCAGCCGACTCAGAGCCCTCGGTGACCTGCGGGGAGCTGGACGTCCCGAGCAACGAGGGAACTGTGTGAACTGCAACAGACCGGAGAGGTGAGGAAATGTGAGATGAGAGGAGGAGAGTGATGGAGGAGAGGAGGAGGAGAGTCGGGGGTTGATCCATATGTCAGGATATGAGATGTCTCCAAGGCAACAGAAGTTGTGTGGAAGCTGGTTGGCAGGAAGAAGAAAGATGGATGGCAACAATGAGAGAGTGGGGTAAAAATGGACCCTATGACGTGTCGACCATAATGAGTGATCATTTGTGTTAAGAGTCACACACACACACACACACACACACTGTAAAATGGAACGACTGGGCAAAACCTGGAGGTGCAGCAGACCTCCCGCAGAGCTCAGTCTGGCGGTCTTGTTTCTACGTACCGGTCGCAACACGCACTTCCTGTCCTTCCAGGAAGACAATGAGGGAATTTCAGAAGACACCCAGCAGTAGGCCTAGAATTAGTTAAATTTTACCTTAATCAGCTGCAACATGAGAGTGATGCACTAATGAATGTTTCAATAATTATAATCCAATAATGTACATCATTATGAAATGGGCCATTCTCAATAATAAGTACTGTGTACTTTGGTTCTTGAATTATAATTTATTTGCTGTGTGAGAGTTTGTAAACGGTATGATTTGATACAGTTTTGCTGTTGTTTAATGTGGACCCTTATGACTACAATTTATCAAGAAGTTTTTCTGTTTTTGGATTTTTCTTCCACCGGGGAGATATAAAAAAAAAACAAAGTTTTATTCCACACGGGGAGAGTAATTTATACACAAATGGTTGTTTGGGGGGGGGTGAAGTATTCATTCAAGTACAATACTTGAGTAAATGTACCACTTTACGCCACCGGTAGCACAGTTTAACTAACACTGGTATTGCTGCCTTTACTTAAGTCAAAGATGCGATTACTTTTCTTCCAGCAGTAGTTACATTCGTCTATCCACCGAGAGAACGAGCGAGTTGAGCCACTCTGAAACACTTCTGTATTGTTCACTGAGGAACTGCACTTGGGTAGTTTCGGGTTTGTAATAGGCTCAGCGCTCCTCACATTTTCAGGCTGACAGAGATGCAAGGTTCGGCCTCTTAATGAGAGCAGAACAGACACATTAACCTTTTCCCTGGCTCTGCTCGTCTCAGATGCTGAAGATTCACAGACGCTTGTGTACCGATCTCATTATTTCGTAAAGGGAGCTGTTAACAGTGTGAGCATGGAGTACGATGACATTCATTTAATCCTCAGCAGATATTTTTTCCATTTTAATAAACTTACTTATTTTTTCATTTATGTTGTATTTATAAAGTGGTTTTTAATTTTTTAAAAATTAAATAAAGGATATTTATCCTGTAAAAACACCTTGGGTTCTATAGTGAGCTGTAGTTTTGAAGCATTAGTCCTTCAAAGACAGTGATCGTGCTGTAGAGTCGCTACTAAATCCCTTTTTTACGCCTCCTTTGCACTCTTACACAGATCCAAACAACAATGGTATCGTGCCGCTCCAGTGTGTGATTTTAAATAGCATGCCAGCATCATGGAACCAAAAGAGGTGTGACAGGCATGATGTTACAGTTTTGGCCTCTAGTGTAACATATAACACATGAGTTGGCAGCACTTTGTAAACAATAACAATCGGCGGATTTTGCTCTCAAATCTCTTCGTCTCCCTAATTAGTGGACATTTACGCCTACCATTATCACGCTAGTTTGGTAATCCATAAAGACCTTTTTCAAGCACTTGTTCCTATTTTTAATTTATTATTTACAAGTAGTTTTTGTAGACACGGGGAAAACACTAGACTTTTTAAAGCTCTAATGCAGAAAATATATGGTGCATTATTAAACATCTACATAAATCATCATCAAAAAGTTATTTCATACAGACCTCATACAGTGTTTTCTCTGTTTTAGGTTGTGGTTACGCAAAACAAACAATTTGAAGATGTGACTTTGATTCTTTGGAAACTTGGATGCGCATTTTCTCCTGAACAACTGTACTCAAAGAAAATCAGTTGCATCATTAAGTAAACTAATCTTGTCGTCAGTGAGTCTTAGGGAAGTAAAAATTGCAAAACTGCTGCTGATTCTGATTTTTTTTTAGCACTGAAACCTTTTAAAATATGTTTCAGGGGAGCGTCGTGATGGATTGAGTGTCTTAAGGATGTTGAGTGAGCGTTGGCTGGCTTTAGCTGACAGACAGCAGTGGGTGAGGGCTCGAATCTGTTTCTGCAATCTATATGGTAAATGGTTCATTTCACAGGTTGATTACATCAGACAATGACCCCTGAGAAGACCTCAGAAGGCGAGGCGTGTAATTATCTCCACTCAGAGCTGGAATAGCTGACATGGTTCTCATGCCATACTGAAAGTGTCCTGATGTGTGTCCTGGTCGCTGTAGGTTGAACTGCATTATCTGGGTTCACTTTCATCACCTGGCGAGGAATGTGATGTCACAGGTTTATCTTCTCTCCGGAGCCGGATTTCTACATGTGAGTATTTGCACATACGCACAGATAAACAGACATGTTTGCATGTGGGCTGGTAAATGTTGAATGTGTGTGCACGTCTGTTGGATTGTTTTTGAATGTCGAGACAAATGTCATGCAAACCTACTTACTGTTACGTTTGCAGTGTGTTTCTGAGAGCGTGTTTGGGTGGAGGCTGATCTTTCAGTTGACTTTGCTGCCACCACCTTAAGTCTCTAAAAACAACATTCATATGTTTGCTTTTCTCACCTGTGTGAAGTGAGTGAGGCCCCACTCGAAAAAATAGATCACATATTTCCAGTAGTAAAATGTAATTAAGTTCATTTACTTCAGTGCTTTACTTGTACTTGACTATTTCGATTTTATGCTACTTTTTACTTCTACTCCACTCCATCTTGAAGGGAAATAAGGTACTTTTACTCCACTACATTCATTTAGTTACTTTACAAATTCTTATTATTAATACAAAATAAAATCAACTAGTAAATTGTGGTGTATTAATATAAAATAGGTTAGAGATTACTGGTTATCCTGTTAAAAATGTAATGAGTTATGTTACAGTTTTAATTACTTTATTTTATCAAATACTTTTTGATTACTGAAACAAATGTTTTAAATGAGGCAATAAAACTTAAAAGACCTAAAAACACAAGTGCATAAAGGTTCTGCTCAAATTTGTCACTAACATTTTGATTAGTAGCTGTAAATTAATTACATTTTTTTTTCTCAGTAACTTTAACTGATTACAGTTACATTCTTTTGTGTTTTAATTACTGTAACTTGTTAATCCCCAACACTGGTTAATAGATACTTTATAGATTCTGAATTTTAATATAAAAATAAGATTAACCAATAAATTCTGATGTATTAATATAAATTAAGCCACCTAGCAAAATCTGAAATAATAGAAATAAGCTCCAGTGTCACCAGCTGCAACATTATCAACACATCATGCATCAGTAATTCTAATCCAGTGTGATTATGTTATTCTGAAAAGGGCCAAATTCTACATAAGGAGTACTATTTTTATCATTACTTTTAATTATAAAAGATCCAGGTATTCTTCCACCACTGCATGTTTCTGTGCATCAATCAGGATTTTAGCAATATTCCAATCAAAAGTCCCGTGATAACAATTTTGTGGTTGTTTGGTCAAAACAACTGATTAAGCAGACCAGCTGACTTTTACACACATGTTAGCGATGTGTCTCCACAGATAGAAATGTGCACCAGCTGGTTTGTCCACCTCTTGGGCCAGACTAAATTATGTAGACAAATTCCAAGAGTCTGCTGTGGAAAATTGCTGTGCAGCAGATGCAATGCAATGCTTGGAGGAGTGTAGATACAAGAGTGCAATATAGGCTACAAGGATTAAAATAACAGCTGACAAGCAAACTTATGGCAAATATCAAAAACAGTACATAGCAAATATAACAACTAGATGATTGGAAGGTGCAAATATAACAACAGCTAAGGTGCAAATAATACAAATATAAATACAAAAACATAAAATATATACAATGACAAAGACCGTTCACCTGATCACAAGTTAATTATTTTGTTATCTTGGGATACATCATACCTTCCTGAAATTTATACGAATATGAAGGTTTAAGTGTGCGGTGTAACTTACATTCAGCTTTTCAGACAAATAAATACACAATAAAAATCCACAAACTGCTAAGAAAATTAAAACTCACACTTATTTTCCTTATTAACCAGTGAAATACAACTGTGCACCTTTTGAATTCAACTATCTCTCTTTCTGGCAAGAGTGATGAGGCTTAATTACCTCCTTAATTAATCATAAAACACACTTCATTAAAACTCAACAGAAACAAACAAAAAAAAAACATCCAAATGGTCTTGGGTACTCTTGCTAGGAATCTAGTTAGTAAGTCCACTGTTCTAACAATCCCCACCTACGGTTTGGTTGAAATAAATCCTTAATTAACCAAGTTAGATGTAAAAAAAAAAAAAAAAACATGCCGTTTTTCCCCACGGTCTCTCTCTGCCGTTTCTAGCCGCCAGCTGTTTACAGTCCTTTAACTTCTCCTTACACCACGAGGTGTCTTTCAGCTCAGTTGACTGCTCCACCAGTAGAGACTGGAGACTGAGCTTTAGTGGTGCGTGCTGTGCACCACACCAATAAGTATAATAGAAAAAGGAGCACCTGTATTTAGAACGGTGTTGAAAAACATACCATTGGTATTTCTAAATTACCTGGTATATCATTATACCATGATACTGATCAGATAATACTGATAAGGTTAACT
Source organism: Plectropomus leopardus (assembly GCF_008729295.1). Lineage (NCBI taxonomy): Eukaryota > Metazoa > Chordata > Actinopteri > Perciformes > Serranidae > Plectropomus > Plectropomus leopardus. Next base: position 24,452,704 of record NC_056465.1, read on the forward strand.
GAAACTCACAGAGTTATTCTTTTATTGGTCCAAATAAAGATTCATCGGAAGTAAAAGTTCTCTACATCAGCTGGGCTTTGAAAAAGGCTGAAATTTTACTCTATTTTCATTTAATCTTAATTTAACCAGGAATAGTCCCATTGAGATTCAGAATCTCATTTTCCAATGCAGTCTTGTCCGAGACAGCAGCATGAGGAACTTCTCATTTAAGAACAAACAGACTAAAAACACAACAGCAAAAGTAACAAAGAGCAATAAAAAAGTCACACATAAGCAACAAGCAGCAAACGTAAAACAAACAGCCAATTAGCAGCGTTTGGAGACCGAACATGTGCATTCAGTGTTCAAAAGATCCTTAATGCTGTTTTGAAAACCTCCCAGACTGATAATAGAGTCTAGTCTAAGGTGACTCTGCAGCAGACACCTAGATGACGGTGCAAAAACTCTAAAAGCACTTTCACCATAGACAGTGCAGGCTCGAGAAAGAACATTAAAAAACAGTCCATGTGACCAAAAGTTGCAACTCCAGATAGTTTTAGGAGACAATAGAGAACATAAGTAAGATAAATTCATCTAGTTCTCCATCTCAGTGAAGCAGAGACAGGCAGCGCTGACGCCTTTCCCAGGGCTTTTCACATTAACTGTTTTTATCAGCTGTTTGTAAAGCTTCTGTCCTCGCTGTCACCAGCTATTGACTCTCACAGCTGAAATCAGGACATTTTTAAATCCCTTATTGTCAAGTCAATGCAGCGCAGCTATTGGCTCCGAGCAACTGATCTCTGATAAAGCAGCCGCTGTGTCCCTCTCAGTCCACAGGGTTACATGGCAGTTGACTCAAAAATCCAAGCAATCTGGACAAATAAAGTGCTTTTTTGTCCTGCAGATCAATGAAGTCAGTGGGGCCCTCCTTATTTTAGACAGGAAAATGTATTTGTTGCCATAGCAAAGTTTCCAGGGAAACTGATCAGTCGGTTGAAACCCGAAGACAGAAAAAAGAAAAGAAAAAAAACAGGAGAAGCTGCAAATCGAATTTAAGCACACAGGTGCATGTGCTCCACCGTGCAGTATTGTCTGCTCAGCTGCGTGCGCTTTTCCAGGTCAAACAATCTTATTTTATTTGATGATTTATTAACTGACACACAAAAGCTCTGTGCTGTCGGTGCAAGTGGGGAAAAAACAAATTTGCCTCTTTTCTGATGAGGCTTGAGCCGCAGGAACAAAGTGTCACGTCTTTTTTCTCGGTCGAAAGCTTGATTTCAGAGAAAGAGTGACGTTAGACCCAACGATTGACGCAACAGAGTGAAATCAATTAACTGTTTTTAACCCTGGGGACAACCAGATGAGTAAAGCAGAGTAACTGTGAGATTTTATACCCAAATTATGAGACTGAGTACATGCAAAGCAAACATTTCTGTAAGTCGGGGGGCACTGGGCTGGGACTGTGTTTTTTCTTTCTTTTTTTCTTTTTAATATCATGAATATCTCCAGAGCCACAAATATTTTGCCCCGAGCTTCCCTAAGTGACTGGGAGAAATGCATGACCCTCCTTCCACCATGAATAACCATATTTCACAGTTTATGTCAAGAAAATTGCCTGAAAATCAATAAAAAGAAAAAAGTAAAAAAAAAAAAAAAAAGAAAGTCTTAAAAGTTAAACATGACTAAGAATGAGTGCTTTAATACGTATAAGAATACTGTAATATAATTTCAAATATATAGTGGTAATTATAAATATGGTTTTTTCCTAGCTTTTTTTCGTTTTTCCCCAAGACATTAAAAAACAATAATTTTCTAAATCTGCTACTTTTCTTGCCTTTTTCCTAAAAAAAAAACCTCACCAATGTTATCACAGTCCAGTGCTTTAAATACTTGTGAAGGGCATCTGAAAGCAGCACAAGAAAAGTGTTGTCACTCCTGGTTTCAAAGGTTTAAACCAACTTGCGCGCGTTTAAAATAAATCCAAAAGACCATTTAAAGTTGTATGTCCACTCCTAAACAAAAAAACTCCCTCCCCAGTGCCTAAAAAAATTGCCTCCCCCGTTTTGCATCCTCCCCTCCCCTCTTATAAATACAGAACAGTCCCTAAAACATCATGATTTGGAGCAGTCGCTACAGGTTAAAAACATTACAGCCACCTGTCAGCTTCCTCTACCTCTGATATGTAACCAGTGTGTTTTCCAGTTGGTTCTGCTGGGAAACACGGAAACGCACAGGTTGATCTTATTGGTCAGCTGCAGCCCGGAGCCGTCTATAAAGCGCACTGCAGGCGCTCCGGAGCTGAGACCGTGTGAGGGCGCAGAGCAGCGCCGCGGAGCGCACAGGCTTACCCGGGGAGAAAACACCTGTTACTGCCGGAGTGAGGGGACAAAGACGAGCGTGTGTCTTTCTGTAGTGCTGTGAGTATGTTATTTATACATTTCTGCAGACAGGAGCAGTGTGTTAAACCCTTTATGATGTTTTTTTTTTTGTTTGGAAAACGGAGTGGTGCGCAGTTGGAGGAAGCCTTGCACCTGTTGCAAGGAATTTTCGTTAGTAACTTTTATATTTCAACTTTTTTTTTTTTGCTTAAAACTAATTCATTCATTTGATATGCAGAAGCAGAAAGATCATTTTAGGAATATTAATATATTTTAATTTGGCAAAATCGTCTAAAAAATATTTTTTATGACGTTCCTTGTAGTTTTTATATTTTTTTAGCACAAGGGGAAGCCAGAAGTAAATTTGATTTTTTTTTTTTTTTTTTGTAATTTAAAATGCATGCAAACAAAGGGGGAGCACACATTTTATTTTAATACAATGCTGATAAATGATTAAATAAAGATTGCAACTTGTTTATTCCTAGACTTATTCTATTTAAACTACCTGTAAATCTGTGTAAAACCATGCAAATGTTGTAATATAGTTGAATTTTGATTGATTTTGTAACATTTGTCTGTTCAAAGACTTCACATTTCTGCCTGTTGAGACATGTTTTCTGTTAGGTCCCCTTTCCTAAAACAAGCAGTTCTTCAAACAAAGCCTTCTTTCAAGCTATAGTATCGTTGCCAGAGCTTTTACTCCGCACCATGTGTGGCTCCCTAAATTAAACTTGGATTGAGCAAACTGCAATATTTTCTGTTTATTCTGTCTCCATCCTTTAAGTACTTCAAGTTTCATCATAGTCTGCATCATCAGAGCAACACCTTGGTTTTATTTTTATCTCTCTGCTCCCTCAGGAGTTACCATCCTCTGATCATTTGCATCTCCCCCTCTGTGTGTTATTAATTTCAGACACACCTGACTACCTTGACTCCACACAGCCCACACATCCCACTGCCTGGTGGGACCATGTGGGTTCTGGATAAGATCCGCGGGTCGGTGGAGACCGGCGTGCTGCGTCAGGGAGAAAACGGAGACAAGAAAGGTGTCGCCTACAGCAACGTCCTCACCCCCGACAAGATCCCAGACTTCTTCATTCCTCCGAAGCTAGTCACTGGACCCCCAGAACCTGAGATTCCTAACGTAAAGCCCAAAGAAGGACTGCAACCCTCGACTTCAGAGCAAACAATCGGCAGTGGGAAGAAGATCAGCAGCCCAAGAAGTCCGCGCCTGGTGGCCAAGCTCGCAGGAGACACTAAGAATTTGCTGAGAGCAGCGAACCGTCACATCATACAGATAGAGAGTGCTGATGATGTCGGAGACACCAATGCAGACCCCCAGTCGCAGACGGCAATGTCCCTGCCTTATGTGCCCAAGACTCAAACACCTTATGGTTTTGCGACTCTAAAGGAGAGCCCACACACTCGCCGTAAAGAGTCCCTGTTCCACTGCGAGCTCACCAGTCCCATCACCTCCCCGAACACCCAGAGAAAGATCCAGGGGAGAAGCAGTGAAGGGGGGAACCACCTGAACCCAGCTGACTGCAACACTTCTCACATAAATCCGTATCGGTACTTCAGTGGAGGGGAGAGTGACACCTGCTCCTCGGCCGAATCCTCTCCCTTTAGCTCTCCACTGCTCTCCCGCTCCGCCTCCCTGCTCAAGATCTTCACCCACGAGACGCAGGCCAAAGTCGTCAAAGCCAAGCGGACGTTTGCTCGCCACAGCTCCCTCTCCACAGACGAGTGCAGCTCAGCCGAACCCAGCCCCAACATTCAGCGACGGCTTCACGTCCCCTCCTGCCACGGCGCTGGTGCGTCAGACCACGGGCTCACTCGGGAGCACACCATCAACCTGCACAAAGGTGGGTCGGTGAGGATCAGCGCCAACTACGACTCCAGCACGTCCCGCCTGCTCATCCGCGTCCTGGCAGCGGAGAGTCTTTACGACAAGCACTTTGACATCAAGAGCATCAACTGCTGCGTGTCCGTCTACCTGAACCCGGGCAAGCTGCAGAAGCAAAGGAGCAACATCATCAAGAACAGCCGCAACCCGGTCTTCAACGAGGACTTCTTCTTTGACTCGATAAGCTCGGTGCAGGTGAAGAACCTGTCGGTGAAGTTCAAGGTGGTGAACAAAGGCACAAGCCTCAAGAGGGACAACCTGCTGGGAGAGCGAGAGGTGCCTCTGACAAAGCTGCTCTCGGGAGTTTAAAGTCGTGGGACCTGGAGATCAAAGAGGCAAAAACAAGGACACTTTAATTAGATGTTTGCACTGGTTTCTATTCAACTGCCCTTTTTCATCCACTAGATGAAAACAGTGAACATTATGATGAAGGGCGAGAATAAGGAAGGGTTTCCAGTAATTGAAATATACTCCCAGAGGGAAAGAGGAGCTTTCTTCTAAGATCTGAAAACACTGTCGAGCTCAGAAAATGAACCTGTTGATTGATGAAGGATTTATGATGGTCAAAGTTTGCCCAGTTCCTTCATTCAAATAATGAATGCTCATTAGACCCGGCCAGTCTTGACAGCAACAGATGATTTGACAGATGAAAGGGTTTTTTTCAGCACGTATCTCCCTGCCAACTTCCTGAGCCATTTCTGGTTCAAAGGTTGGACGACACCTGTGCACCAGACCGTCTCGGTGTCCTTGGTCATGTGCGGCATGGTTTTATTATTGTAATATGATCTGAATCCACAGCAGCACAGGATGTGATTCTGCATCAGCTGCAGTGTGCGTTCAGCACAAAGATGCTTTTGTGAATTGGAGCTTTGAAGCAGCACTACATCCTGAGGTGCAAATGACCCTTTCATCCCAGTTGCCATGGCCCCACCTCCTATGGGGGAGAGTGAGGGACAAACAGAGCAGCGACAATAGTCACATTTACATGCACATGATAAAAATAGAATTAAAAAAAGGAAAGTCATATGATCTGATAATGTCAGTGTATTTCTGTATACTAAGAAAGTAGAACTCCGGTAAGATTTGTGTGCCACAAAAAGGTTTTGTAATTTTTTTTTAAATTAAAGTAACATTAAAGTTAAAGGTTCCCCATGGAGTTTTCTATTTAAAGCATTTTATTGAAATACATTTGCACAATGCATTAGCAAATATATACAAATAGAAATTATTGGTAAATATACAAATGCAATATGAAGATAATAAGTGCATTTACGAAACTAATACAGACACCATTCTCTTTTAGGATTTATTTAAAAAAAAACATGATAGAAAAAAAGAAGGAGAACACAACAACAAAAAGAGACAACCTAACCAACGTAGACACCCAAACCCTGCTTGTAAACTAACAAACATTCAGGCTTTGTCTACATGTATACAGATATTTTAAATCAGATTTTTTTCCCCTCTCTGTCCACATGACATTTGACGTTTCACCTCCTCCCAAAACTCTGTTCGTGTTTGGATGAGAGGTCAAAACATAAAGAAAAATATACATTTTCAAAGATATCTGTATAATAGTAGACAGGGCCTTAGGGCTCATTTAAACTCAACTTAACATACACAGACGTACGCAGTCCTCTGTCCGTACTCTGTGTCCATTTTGTCCGTATTTGTGCTGTTAGATACAGACGAAACTGAGCAGTTACACCAGAGATTGTAGAGGCGATGTAGCATAGTTCAGTAAGAAACACACAGAAATTTACACAGGATGTAAACTGCGGCATCGTGTGCACAAAACAAACCTCACACAATAATTACTCCACAGCGCTACTGGTGGTCAAAAACTCCACGGGGCCCCTTTAAAGTCTATTTTTCTTTGAACAAATTGTAAAAATCTGCCTGTGCAGCAAGAATGTTTGAACCTGTTTTTTATGCAAATCAATTTTTTAAACATTTTAACACTTTGTCATCGTAGATGTACAATGACAAATAAATGTTTGGTTCCTCTCAGGCTGACAGCTACGCACAAACATAATAAAACATGAAATGAAAGTTACAACATAAAGTCAAGATAAAAACAAGGTAAAAACCACAAATAATGACAAAATAAAACAGTGACAAATAACTCTGACCGTAAATGGTGATAATAATGAGAACATGAAATGAAATATCAATTAAAAAATGGCAGCCGCAGGTTTAAAGTGCATTGTGGCTCAAGTTGTTGCATGATATAGAGTACTACTACGACTCTCGTTGGAAACAGGTCGAAATATTCTTCCTGCACTTTAAAAAAAAAGACTTTAAAATGAAATTATAAATTCATGCAATGTGAGGTACATGGTTTTTAATGTCTTCAGTAGCCACCAGTTCTATCTTTAACTGCATGAAATCGAACTCGCTGAATCAATGAATGTGGAGAAGATAAAAGTGTTTGCAGGATATATGAGAAAATCCCTTCCTTTATTTATAGATACTTAATTTCTGTTTGGTTGAAATCTCATGAGCTTTATGAAGGACCTGTGTGCACGTCACACATGCTCCAGTGTGGGCACCTTGATTAAATCTTGTGCAACCAGGCAACAAGCTCTCGCCACATCTTCACTCTGCATTCAGACTGGTTGGCGACGCCGTCACAGTTATTCTGCACAGATTCTCAACAGCGAGAGCAACTGAGAGGCTGAGTTTAGGAGTTTATAGTCACAGCCTTTCAGCTTTAGTCAAACATCAGATATTTCTCTATTTCTGTCTTAAAGTAGCACCTGAAGGGCAGGATTTTACAGCTTTCCCTTCTTTTTGGTTAATTTTCTTAGCAGTGGGATGAGAAAAAAAGGTGATGAAAAGTCCCACTTTTTTACTGTGTAAATGAAACACGTCCGTCATGTAAACAGAATTCAACAGTCGTCAGTTTATGCAACCAGGCTGCTGCCTAGTATTATTGGCAGTGGACAAATACCGTGATTGTGTGCATGCAAATGTATTAAATGTCTCATATGAGAAGAACAGAGCACTCGAGTCACAGTGCAGAGAACCAGTTGCATGGCACCAATATGTCACTGGTGTTTGCATGATGTGCTCAAAGTTTTATGAAACCCCAAAGCCTTACGATGTACTGTTTGTGAGTGTGTGTGTGAGAGAGAGAGAGAGTGTGTGTTTTGATTAGCATGACATTTTGTCCAAAGTTGTTGTTTTTCTATGTACATGTAGTATTTTGTAAAATGCTTTTAAATGGTTTGAAACGTGTTGGGTTTGTACTGTATAGATAGTTTCTACATTTGTCAGCGAAATGCCAATTATGCACCAGCAGCGAGTGAGAAGTGCTGATGAGAGGCATTTTAATTATGTCTGTTTCTATGAAGCCCTGTGGGGAAGGAGGCAAAAAAAAAGAAAGACAGAAAGAAAGAAAACAAAGCAACAAGAAAAACAATAATACACTGTAATCTCACATGCTGATCTTACTTTTTAAAAAAATCTAGAAAACCAACTGCCTTGATAAAGGTATGTAAATATAACTTTTAGTTTTGATTTATGTTTATTCTGTATCCAATCTTTAATTTTACTTAAATTTAGTTGTATTACTTAATTTTGTGAAGTTGTTGCAACTTAAAAGTGTCAAGTGAATTAAGTTTTTCTTTCTAATTGATAGCAACTTAAGTTTCTATGTAAAGCAATTTAGCTGGACTTAACTGAACAGTTTTGTGTCACGACAAAAAGGATTTTGCATGTGGAGGAGTTTGGATGTCTGTAAGTGTTGCAAGTTCTGTTTTGTTAACATGTTTAAGAATATACACGTGTGATTGATTGTTTGCAACCAGCAGAATACTGATTAATAGCACTATTTTTATTGTTTTTACAGTTTCAGTTCATGTGCATAATATGCAAGTTTGATGGATTGTTTCATCCATTTCGTAGCCTGGCTGAAACTTTTTTTGGGTATTGATGTTTGTGATAAAACGGCTTTACGTGGAGTCCTGTTGAAATCTTAAGTAAAGTCAAAGAGAAAGATTCGGTCTGAATATTTAGTTATTTGTTTGTTTTTTTAAAGATTTTTTTTAAAGGCTTAAAAGTGGATTTGCTTTGATATATAACCAAAATAATAATTATTATTTCGTTTGCTTCCACAAACACTAGTCTTGTCTTAAGATGCTCAGAATAGCGTTTGGCTGAAATGAAAATAATTCTGCAAACTGATCATTCTTTGTTGCCCTTATGTTAGTTATCATAAGCAATCAGTTTCCTGAATACTAAAGAGTAAATGCAACTATTCAGCCAAGCCAGAGTTATTGGCTTTGATTAAGTTGCCATCGCATAAAAAGAACAAGTTAATTTACCTAAAGGAAATATAACAAAATTTTAAGTAAAACGTATATATGGAAAGTACACGTAATGTGAGAATAGTTATATTTACTTTGGTTTCTCAGATTATTTGAGTAAGATGAGCTTGTCAGATTTTGCAGCGTGTGTGTGTGTGTGTGTGTGTGTGTGTGTGTGTGTTTCGACATTAAAACAGCAGCTCTTGCCTCTTTGAGCGGACGACTACAGACAGAAAAGAGACATCAGAGTGATGCAAATGACTGCGGTGTCTGACACACTGCCCCAAAGCTTGGGTTTAATTCTGAGAGGATTACTCTCGCCTGGTGTTTGTAGCTCACTTGTTGCACTGTTCTTGATATAAGCTCTATATACGTTACTCACAGTGACGCTGCTGGTTGGCTCTGTTATGGTGTGAAAGTCAGTGATCTGTTGTAAACATACAGTGCCTGCTCGTACAGTTATTGTATTTTCTACTCAGACTTCCTACACCGTCGTTACTGAACCCTTCCTGAGGTTCCTTCTAGCATGATTAACATACTTCAGTAGTAACCGTGATGAAATTCAGTGGATTCATATTGTGCAGTCCTTGTGCTCTGATTCTAGATGAGGATTTGCTGCCGACGCGAATGTTTATAACGATATCACCAGATGTAAGACCTGAAATTTGGGTGATGTGTTCTGCAAACTGTCCAACAGAGTCCTGTTGTTGATATATTACTAATTGCTTTGACTGTTTTCATGTGGCTTATCATTGAATGGAAATACAGGGAGAAAAAAACAATAAACAGTCATATGACTACATCTGGCCAGGCCTTGTCACAAATTCACATTCTGCAAATGGTTGGACCAGTAAATATATCTAAAGGCTTATATCTTAAGTTTTTCTTTGACTTTCTTTCTTTGCCGCAAACTCAAAAAAAATCTGCATATATACATATATAAGCCCATTTTTGACTTAGAGTCATATTTCATTTCCTGCTTTTAACTGGTTTCAGTAAAGATAGAAACTGGAGAAAAAAATTAGGCATTAAGTTTCACATTTGACTCCATAGCAGCACAGAGTTGCATCACTTTTTGCTGTCATGAGCAGGAGATTTGTGATGAACTGGTTTGTGTACATTTTATTGCTCTTGCGATAGATTTTGAGCTGAGCTAGAGGCTCAGTGCACATCTCTAACATAAATATACTGGACAATGTTAAGAGCCCCAGTATTCCCACTTATAAAATGAAACAGTCCCATATTTTTCCCCTGTGATTTGTTGAACTATCTTAAAAAACCCCAAAACATCCTGATAAACAGTCAGTTATCCTGTGCTGCTTTCATACGACTTTCAACGTTTAAACCTCAGCTTATTGGTTTGTTTTCTTTTGAAAAAATTGCTAAAAAGAAAATGAGTATCTTAATAGAGAGAGAAAAATTATGTTCTTTTTTTTTTTGTTGCTAAATTTCAGGTAATTGAAATTTAGAAGTGTAACTTTTAACTTCTTACTGTGTTTTTTGACATAAATCAAGCCAATTTTCTAACCCCAGCAAAATGAGTAGTTTACTATCTGGATTTTATCTCTTTGGTCTGATAACATTTCAAAAGTCTAAAAGAGAAACACAATTAAATAATTTATCCCCATTTACGTTAACAGCTCTGCCGGCGAAAGTCTCTGATGCAGCTGCTCTACCATGAATGTGGAGAAACTGGGTAATTCTGTACACAGGAAGATGAACTTTTTTTTGCTTTATGCGCCACTGTGCAACTTTCAGTGATAGAATGACAAGTTACAGTTTTATGGAGTTTCATTTGTGATAGCATAGTGACTTAATCTTAGCAACAAAAATACAAACTACCCTTTTAAAGGTGTTCTGAAAACAGAAATTTTAGACAAGTGGGATTTTTCACCTGTTGACGGCATTAATGCAATGTCAGAATTTACCCTCTGAGGACCATGAATATGTATACCAAATGTTATGGCAATTCGTTTTTATACATTGTTGTGTTGTACCAACAAACAGACATCACATCCCCGGAGTCAGGCTGATAGTGCGGTATTTTAAATGTTGACCTTTGTTTGATCCACAGAGGATTTACCAGATTTACTTTCCCATTACCCAGCCGGCAGGTGGAAGTCAGTCCCTGTATCCCTGCACTCAATAGCTGTTTAATTAAATAAGAGGCAGAGGACTGATAACATTTAAAATGAGAGTGGGGATCAGCTGGATGTTGTATTTAAGTGACAGTCACAGTTGAATGAATGTTCAATGAACTGTATATATGCTATATAAGTGTCCCTCAAGTCTCCCTGTCTTGACAGGATCTCTCTGAAAACTGAAAAGTGCCCATCCGCTACTTGACACTGAAATCTCTTCATTTCTGCACAGACTTAGATAACAATGGAAGCTGGATTTCACGCTCTGTTGCTGTTCTTGTTGTGTGTCCGGCCTGTGCAAGTAGTTTTTACTGTGATGCTACAAACACTAACAGCTGTTTACTAATTGTGTTTATGGGTGTGAAATACTTACATTAAAGGAAAAGTTCCACAGCATCTCTGCATATGTCGTTATTGATTTATGGTTCATCACTGCACTTATTTTTAGATGAGGTGACGATATCTGTATTAAGTGAGTAGAATTACAAAGTGTTAATATTGCAATATTAACACGTTTAGTCTTATTCTTGATAGAGAACTTTAACCTTCTGAAGTACAATACATTAATTAGCACTTTTGTCCACATGTCAAATGTCAGCGTGCAGTCTGACTTCCACGTAATAAGTTTCCTCACCACAATCATGCCAAGTGAGTCATGCCGAGTTTCATACTTTTCTGCCAAAGACACAGTGATTAATGGGTGAAGTAGTAATTTTAATCAAAACCATGATCTTTTCCTAATCTTAACCAAATATTTTTCTTGATCTCTAAACCTGAATGTTTCTTTTTTCCTTATCCCAACCAAACTGTGACCATTTGTTATAGACTTTGCACTGACACTGTTTTTGTGTTACCAGCACGTAATTTTATCCCTTTTTGGGCCCACCTCCACATAACGCTCTGTTAAAAGGACATGTCCATATTATGTATTGCTGTGAGGCTACGCTGCAGCCATAAACAAGATAAAAGCACTATTACTAAAATCCAATACCCCTTAAAACAATAAATGATATCAGTGACTAAACAAATTAAACCACGTATAAAGGAAATAATTAGACATAAACAAACAGGATGTCCTGCTGGTAATAACAGAGAAGGAAAATTAACTGATTTTATTGCACATACTGAAATGCTTAAATTAATTTCAGAGATTTAATACCACCACTTTAAAGTAAACTCTTTTTTGTTTGCGTTTTGCCAGACTCCTTTATTTAAACTGTCTGACTGCTGCTCGCCTATAATGTTACTCATCACCTTTCTCAGCTTATTCTGTTGAAGCTTATTCCAGTTAGGTTTCTATACTGATATCAAAGATAAAGTCAAAGTCAACATCTTTTAAATACTTGAGCAATTATTGTAATTAATGTACTCAATTTTGTGTAACGTAAAACTTCAATTAATAGCTCTGGCTATTTTTTGCTTAAATCATTGACCTCAACAGGGACAGGCGTCTATATGGGATGGGCTTTTATTTTTTTTACACATAAAGCTAGTACTCAAACATGGGAAATACAATCAAATTATTGATTAAACCAGTTGAAACCCTTGCAAATTGGCTTATTTTTTCCCCCAAAAAACATGGGAAGAAGGGACTGAGCAACAAAAGAGGAAATGACCCATGTACCAGAAAATTACTTGAAAATTTGCCAACACCACCGCCCTCCTCAAAAAAAAGGACAAAAAAGAGAAAATTTAAAAATACACACATACAAAGCAAGAAATGACCTGAAAAAAATCCTTAGAAATTATAATAATTCTGTAAAATCATGCTGAATACATAATGCAGATCATTTTTAATTGTCAAAGTGTGTCGCCACACCGGGGCTCCTAAAAGGGACAGGGCATTTATTTGGCACTAGGCTTCTACCTGATGTTTTACAGTAGATTAACATATGAGGAGCAGTCTTACTTTTTTAATAATTTTCTTTTATTTGTATCTATTTTACTTTTTTCATTCTCTCTCTTTTGTACTGTGTCAAGATCGTACTTATTTGTTATGTGATGTGTTTTATGATTGCAAAACGCTATTTTACATCACGGAAAATCTAAATAAAAATAGGCTACCAGTGTTAAAATATAAAGTGCAGGTTGGCATCTCAGTATTTTAACTGAGGCAGATATACAGACATTTATTAGCACATTATGAATAAGGAGGATGTCTTTGCTGATGACTGAGAGGATGAAAACATTCCCGCACCCCTCAAGCTCTCCTCTGACTTTGACTAAATCTGTAACACTTTCAGTCGGGACAGCATCACCTCAGCTCTGCTCTGCCTCTGCTCTCTCCGTCTTCCTAATTACTTGATTCACCACAGTAATGTGACACTCTAACTCCTTTAGACTAACCCCAAATCTTGTTAATGACATCTTCCACTTAAAATCCCATATCCAACAGAGTTTTCAACTGTGGCCCCTCTTCTTAGCATTAACAGCGAACACAAACAGAGATATTAAACATCTCATCTCCGCCATGCTGTCTGTAATTAGCTGGGTAAAAGTACTGCACCATCACCATTAGCCTCAGGGAGGAGTCTGTCTTGGAGCTGCCTATTTGGAGAGGAAGTGCGTGGGAGGCGGGAGGAGACAGGAGGCAGGAGCTGTTACACACCAGGGAAACACCCATAATAACTGCTGCCACTGTCACATTTTCTGTGCCTCTGCATGCTCATTTGGCCTTTTTAAGAAAGTAATCGCCCTTCTTACATTACCAATAGCCTCAGTATATGATGTGAAAGTGGCTGCTTGTCCTCATGACCAGAAAAGTATCACCCAAACCTGCAGTTTCCCATACTGCCATCAACATTTTTATGTCTCTCAGCTCACATTGTTTCACATTTAATTTCACTCTCCATGCTTTCATCAGCATTGTTTCAGAATAAAAGCTTTGACAAACCCACTGAACACTACTGCTGAGCCCCACATGACAGGTGAAGTCAACTAATAGCTGATGAACATGGTGGAGCTTTTCAAAGCTGAAGAGAGGGAAACCGAAAAATACGATCTGAAAATGAAAAGAAGATTTCAAAGTAAAAAAACAAACAAAATAATTGAAAACATAAAACCTGCAACTTAAAAAAGTTAAAAAAAAGGGCCTTAAATATGAAATTATATATAGATGAAAATTAAATATAAATATGGTATTCAAAAGAATATAAAAATTAAATCAAAATTACATTTGAATTGAAATGAACCTTTTCCTACACTTATTTTTATTTTGAAAAAAAAAATTCAAGATCAAAACTTGAAAGATCACTTTTTTTTTTTTTTTTTTTTTTTTTTTTTTTTTTTTATCAACAGACCTTTTGGGCCATGATCTGGCTCCATAATTCAATAAATTAATAGTTTTAATTCACGATATTCCTGTCTAAACGTTCAGAAAACCATTTAATGCACGCAAACCTCTCAGCCAATCATCTGCGACGGTGAGAGTCACGTGTTGCACTACGCAATGCCCGCTGGGAAGCGGGAACAAATACATTGCGGCAGGATCAAGCTAGCAGCTAATCCGTCGCACAGCTAGCGAAATACAGAAACAAAGTGTCTAAAAAGGAGGTATTTTTCTTTTTTTTTTTTGCTCCCGGTGATTCGGGGAGGACACAGCGGCGTGGAAACATTTTAACCTTGTTGTGAGAAGAGATAAAAACTGCCGGTCTTCGTCCTCTGGATCATAACTGTACGACGGTTGTCAGGTGTGCTCGGTTTTTCTGGCGAAGTTGATCAACTAACCGGTAAGATAATTTACTATTTTAAAAAGCCACAGTGTAACATTAATGCTGGTAATGACATTTTCTGTCCAACTTCGCTGTGGCATCATAATGTTCAGCAAATACACATGACTGGTAATTAAAAGCGTTTTTTTGGTGTTATCAGAATTGGTGACACTAATCTTGGTTGTTAATCTTTGTAACTTTGCCGACTGTTTATTGTTGTTTTTTAGCGTCTTTGCAGCAACATTTTTATTTGAAAACTTCTTCACTGTCACTTTGTGTTCAGTCCTGTTCCTCTGGTAGTCCACCACAAACTCTTCTGATAAAATAGTCTGTAAGTGAAGAGTTTCAGCAGTTTTATCTATTACTAAAGTAGTGATAACCTTTTTTCTTCCAAAAATAGCATGCACTTAAAAACGTATATTTAATTCATTCAAAGTCGCTACAAAGAGTGAACAGACTTGGATCTAAACTGCAACTTGACTTGTTGGCCAATTCTTTCTCAATCCCAACTCGTCAAATACTGACGCTTAGTCAGTGATTTCAGCATCAGACACCAGGATGTTTATTTTTTATCATTTTCTTACACACAGCAATGTGCAAAAGTCTTAGGCCACCATGAACTTTGTTATCTTACTAAGATTATTATGATTATACATTATTTCTCAGTAGCCCTTTTTACTAAAATACAACCAGGGCAGACACTAAATATGTATACAGTATTATAAACACAAATGTTTAAGATTAAAACAACTCCAACAGGCTAAAGTTGCAAGTATTCAGTGTGACCTCCCTTTGCACCAAGCATGTCTTGAACTCTCTTGGGCAGATAGTATGAAATTTACAATCTTCTGGTGTATTTATATCTGGTTGCATTCAAAACATGTCCAAAGGTCAGTATTGATTGTTTGAGCTACACTTTGTTATGGTTGTACAATTTCACATTTCATACTATATATTGACTTGAGTATATGAAGCCTTTTTGTTCTGGTTTTTTTTGACTACAGCTTTACTAAAACAGCAAATCTGTGTTGGCCAAAGACTTTCGCACAGTAATGTATATAGAAGATAATGTTTATTCTGTTTTAATCCATGGTTCACCCTCTCTTATGTTGAATGTTGAGCCAAACCATGATGTTATTTTCTAAACATAACCAAATGCTTTAGTTGCACAATGTACATATTAGGTGTTTTATCAGAGTTTATTTTGAAAATGACTGTATGCGTTTATAGAGCAGAAATTGTACATTTTCTGTGAAAACAGAAATGTATTTTAAAAAGTCACAATGCATGTAACAGGCTTAAATTGAAGCAAGGCATGCAAGATGTTAATTCTTGTTTACACGTGAGAAAGCCTCTTTAAAGCAATCATATATCTTTGTATTTTAAAAAAGAGATAACAAACATATCGACTTAATCTCAGGGTGGTTTAGGGTCTCAGGTGTGGCTTTTTCCCAGGTTTGGTTCTTGCTTTTGGGCCCGTGCAGAAGTCAGTGGCTGTCTGACATCCCTGGAGCCGAGCCGCTGCCTTAAAAATGAATAATTACTGCTTTAAATGTGAGTCTATCATTGTTTAAACAGCTCTCTTTAGTAAAACTCAGCAGTTTGAAAGTTGGCAGCACGTCCTCATGGCCACAGGTCTCATCCTGAGAGACAGACAGGTGCTGGAAACCCTACACCTACTGATGAATACATTAAGCTTTTTTGAGTTTCTAGTGGTCAAATGAGGTGACTCTTTGTCTCCTCCACAACCACCACCCCACTGAAGAACTGAGTTACCTCAAACAACTTTTCCAGCCATGACTGAACTGTTCTATTTATTATTCAGGATACCACACAAGGAACAGACCCGTGCACATCTTCTTCCTCTCCCCTCATTCCTAGTACCCAATTCATCACACACACAAAAACACTATTAGGTTTCCCGTGCCAGCTGCACACGAGACGATGCCACTGCCTACACCCGCTTTCTGTGGCGGCAAGAATATGTTTTCCAATATCCTTCATCTGCCATTGTTCATTTCTATCCTCTGCCGGATGTCTCTCCCAGCTTGTAAATTGATTTATAATGCTGTCTCCTCCTGAGTAGGGTGGAGGATGGGGGGAAACACAATGGAGGCTCGACGTCTGGGAGAATGGGTGCAGGTTCGGGGTGTGATGTGGCGGCAGCAATGAAAACCTCTACTCTGTAGGGCAAATTTGATTGGGGCAATTTCCATCGTTGGCTTTCTTGACTTGAGGGAGGAAAGGTTTAGGGCTGTTATTGGCTTTGGGATTACTATGGCAACCGCAGGGCAAAGCGTGTGTTTGGTTGTGTGTGTGTGTGTGTGTGTGTGTGTGTGTGTGTGTGTGTGTGTGTGTAGATGGGTTGAGTATTGCTTAATTGCGATCTTGTATAATTGTATCACGCCGTGTTTTCCCTTTCAGAGTTAATCCTCAAACAAAAGATGAAATCTAGTTTGGTCTTTAATCAATGGTGTGTGAGTGTGTTTTAGCCAACTGTCAGAGGCACTGTACACTAAAAACACCTAAAACCAATGCAGTGGTGGAAGACTTGTTGCACTGCGGGAATTTTGACTAATTGCATCTAGAGTGGTAGAAAGTATTAGGCTGTGGTTGAAAAGTTCGAATTATCCACTTTCCTAACCACTTTTCCTTCACTTCCACAGAAAACATCACAAGGTCAAAGAAAGATGCGAGGGAGACTTCATAAGGACTTAGGAGAAGACGACTACTTCTCTTCGGCTCTGTGATGATGCGATGGCTGGTGTTATTGACGAGGGTCTGCTGTGATGAAACGACAATGTTCAGATGATGGACGACTAAAAGCACATCCTAACGGTACTGGCCTTTATGCAGAGAAAGGTTTTCTTTTCTCATTATTGTTTTATTTATGTTTGCTTTTAAAAGCTTAATATGCTGCTTTCTTAAAGCCCTAATGTGCCTCTTAAAAAGTGCGCCATAAATTCTTAGTATTAATACTACGATCATGACTCTGATTATTGCAATTGTTTTTATTTTTAAGTCCCAAGCACCGACCGCAGGCGGTCGCGAGGCTTTATCGAAATCCAAGGAATTATTTTTTTTAGTGCCCGAGCACCGGCCACACACGTCCGGCGAAAAAAATGTCCTATTTCTGTGGTTTCGGAAACGGGCATGGCAGATTGGCTCCACAGTGCCTCCTAACTTGTAGCCCCAATGGCCAGTTTGACCTACAATTACGAAACGTGGTACACTTATGTATCATGCCCAGACGCACAAATGATACTTACATGTTTTGTTCAGCAAGATAGCAAATGAACACCAATTTTAGTTTTTTTGAGTCCTAAATGCAATTTCCAGAAATAAAACGCTAACAGGCTATAAATGAACTAAACCACATTTGCATGATTTAATGTCTCCACCACAACAAGGCTGTAAAGACGTGTTCACCGCGGCTCTGCGGGATGATGATCAGTAGTCTCATTTAGCCACTTGTTAGCAACCATCTTTTTTAAGACACATAAAAGCTTCAGAGGTCAGAGTCGCGTATTTACTGACGTAATTTATGTCATAGAGCCAAATGTGAAAGTCTCTAAAGCTAACCAAAGACACGTTAAAAAAAAACCTTGAGATGAGGGAGGTGATGAAATGAAACTTTTTTTTCGGCTTTTAGGACTCATTATTGGATTACTCTATAGTGAGGGGTCAGTTGGTATTCACTCTTCAGTCAGACGTAACAGGAACTCTGCAGTTAAACAAATATATATTAGATAAACATGGATTAATGAGAGTCGCGTATTACATGTAGGAGAGTATCCCATTTGTGCTGTGTTTATCGCCTGCCATTCAGCACCATTAATGCTCCTTTGTTGGCCCGACCTCGAATGACCCTGTCAATGTAGGCTGCCAGCGGCTCTAACCACTGAAATGTCCGTCCCTGCAGCCACCAGCAACGCGGCTCAACTGCGGCATTCGTAGGACACACTTCAGCTTTAAAGAATTTGAGAGCTGAAAACTGGAGTCAATAGGGCTGTCAAACCCATGTGTAGGTGTTACCATAGCAACCTAGGGGACATTTGAAGGGAAAAAAGGGTAAACTGGAGGGGGGCATCCGGAACATCAGGTGGTCAGTGTTGCAGAAAAGACATTTTCTGAGCGTTTGGAGTGGGCTGAAGCACGCAGGGAGTCTGTGTAATGAGCCTTTACAGGTGACACGAACACATCGACGGATGTTTCTGTGTCATTTGATATGTTCGTTTAGGCATGTTATTATGTCTTTTATCTGGCTGAATTAGGGCTGGAATTATTTTCATTGTAAATTTCTATCAACTATTTTCTTGATAAATTGATCAGTGAATCATTTGATCTGTAAAGTTGATGCTAACTTCTTTAATGGAGTCAGTGTGGACCGAGAGACTCTTGGTCGCTGTGAGAACACAGCGTTAGACCCACATGTTTACAGAGGGAAATATTTTTACTGGACAGGAGAAGTATGTCGGACCTTAACAGCTGCGACAGCTGCTTGTTGTGTGAGAGAGACAGAAAGGAGAAGGGAAGAGAAAGAATAAACTGGATTATTGCGAAATGTTTCTGTAAATTTTAACGACTTAATCAGAACGCTGCTTTGTCATTTTATAACCTGCCCCACCCAAAACCCGCAATATTTTCTTTTATTAATGACCATTCAGCTTACAAAAAAGAAGTGGACAGTTTTGACGTATGGTGTGAGGAAGCCCACCTTATTCTTAATGTAGATAAGACAAAGGAGCCCGAGGCCTGAACGGTGCAAGGACTCTCTTGGAATGCAAGGAATTATTATTATTTTTCTCTCCAATAAATCGCATTTTTGGAGGTCTAAACATGCTCAGAAACTCATGATTCTTGGTACGCATGTCCGGGCTGGCGAAAAATTTCGTATTTTGGTGGTTTCGGAATTGGATGTGGCAAATTAGCTCCACAGCACCCCCTAATGTGTAGCCCCAACAGCTATGTAGTTTACCTAGAATTCCGAAACTTGGTACACTAATGTGTCATGCCA
Source organism: Plectropomus leopardus (assembly GCF_008729295.1). Taxonomy (NCBI): domain Eukaryota; kingdom Metazoa; phylum Chordata; class Actinopteri; order Perciformes; family Serranidae; genus Plectropomus; species Plectropomus leopardus. The sequence continues at coordinate 24,472,145 of NC_056465.1, forward strand.
ATACGCACAAAAAAGCCTCTTGGACCCACCTCCCAAACCCAACAGGAAGTTGGACATTTGGAATTTTGTGCTAATTTTTTGCTATTTCTGGCCTTGTACTTTTGCCAGAATAAGCCAAAAATAGGCTTATTGTTTGATCTATTCAAATCTCCTCCTCACTGATAACTGAAATATTCAAATTTTCTCCACAGCCTGTTGAGCTGTCACTTTAATAGCAAACATTCTTTGCAATATGAACAAAATACTGGAAAAAAACAAAGAAATAAATTACAGTCTAATGTGTGAATGCAGGACCCGGCGATGTTGATGAAGCAGGTCTCGTTGATGTTTCCTACAAACTGAGCAGGGAAATTTGTAGAACAATTGACAGTTTCTGAATTTTATTGGGGGTTGATGACAAATTATTTTGTATTTTTCTAAAAGAAAATTGGCCGGGAAACAAAAAGCACTCACAGCAAGCACTTAGTTTAGTTCACACGTTTTATTTGAACTCATTTTGTGTCTCCTACATCCGTGTTTACGCATCACTTCTCACATGATCTCCTTACAGCCAATCACGTTTGGTGAAAGCCCATGTTGACATAAGGGTGACGGGTCACGTTCGTTGAGCACGCACCGCTGTCATTTGTTTTCGCAAACACACGGCTGCCAATCGTTTCAATACTGATTTTCTGAAGTTATAAATTCATTTTATTAACAGTAACAGGCAGAAACGCGACACAGAGGAGGCCTCGGAACATTAATCACAACAGTTTCAGCAAACAACCGAATAAAAAAGATGCGTGTGTTGGTTAAAAGCATCAAACCGCTGGAACGCTGTGATAAAGTGCGGCTGAGCAGTCGAGGTTTAGTGCAAATTAGGTGCATTTAATGCATCTGGAACAAAGTATTGCTTTTTAGTCGGTTCTGATTACTTTTCGATAAATTGCCCAGCCCAAGTGGCAAATGAGTTTCCCCTTTGGGGATAAATAAAGTTAATCTTATCCTATCTAAGATCACCAAGCCTGCAGGTCAGGGGGTCGGCCGTGCATCACTACAGCGCTGTGTTGTTCACTGCATTCAGTCAGGACACAGCAAAGTAGTAAGTAAGTAACTGTATTCAGAATACCACCAATTTATAATGTAGCTTTAAAGCAATTCAATAACTAATATTTTGAAGTTTGTGATTTGTCAATAAGAGTATGGAAACCAGAACATTTTCACGGTTGAGAAACTGGGACCAATGAATTTCTATAAAAAAAAAACTTTAGTCGCCAATTAATTTTGTGTTCATTAATGAATTTATTAATCAATTGCAGCTTTAGAATGGGTAGAATAAACGGTTAAATTAAGATATTTACCATTCAAAAGTGTTGGCATCTTCTCACGTGGAGTTACTGCTAAAATGACTATAAAGCTCATGGGGAAAGATTATTGGCGTCATTATTCATGTTGGATGTTGTGTCATATAAGGACGTTATTGACTGATATATTAAGATTCATCTTTATTGAAACAGAACAATCAATATTCATTGTGGTTTTCCCACCTTTTTATTCCCCATTACATCGCAGCAGTGATGGAGGAGGTGCAGGGATGAAAAATATTGTATGCATTTGTCTTCCCTGATTTGTCACTGTCAAATAAAGGACAGGAAAAAGCCCATCTCTATTGATTTTTATTATGGAAATAGAATTGAATTGACTTCCCTTTCCAATGAAAAAACAATAAACTGGTTGAAAGGAAATGAAAGCAGTTTCATTAACTAGTCATCAACACCCTGTAGACGAGGCGAGGGCTATTTTCCTCCCCAATCTCTCGTATTAGGAGGATATTGAGGGAGGTACTGTACTGTTTGTTCTCTCTTAAAGCAGCAAATTATTCAGCTCTTCCAACAGAGTGACAACATCCTGACATGATGTCCTTATCAACAGCGCACATGACACAGTTTCATCTTCATGTCCCTCTTTAAACCTCTGTCCTTGTCACAGCTTCGCAGGAAAAAAGCAATATAACATGGCTTTGTGATTGACATTTTGGGTCTCGACCTCGAGCTGAGATGAAAGAGGCTCTTTGTGAGCATTTGATTTAAAGACAAAAGCTGCTGTACAGACCAAACTGTGCAATTAACATAAAGGGGGGTAATTAAAAAAAAAAAAAGTCTGACAGAGTCAGCTGGAGACAATGGTCTTAGACGTTGTCAGTGTAAGAAATACACGTTACAAAATGCATGAATTAATCCTTTATTTAAATTTATCAAAGTCATGTATTAAACATGAAGCATTTACATTGTTTAAACAAAAATGCATAAAGTCTCAAAATAAAGAATCTTTTTTGTCACGGTTTTAGATCTTAATGCTTTCAACCATATTCATAAATTGTCATTTATAAATGACAGAGCATGTGATGTATAACACTGCACAGCAAAGCTGCAATGTTTAATTGATTAGTTGTCAACAATTAAATTAATCGCCACCTAATCTGATTGAATTTGTTTAATTACTATTACTTTTTTATTTTGTTCAAGTTTATTTTGGGGGCTTTCCCATTTATTATACATGACAGCATATAGAGTGAAAGTCAGAGATGACATACAGCAAAAAGCCGCAGGTTGGAACCAGTCAGTTTTTGGATTATCGTACACCTCCATATTTCAGGTGTATGTCCTGAGGTTTCATGGAAAACAGACACTCTTGAATCATTTAAGTGTGTACAGTTCAAAAGAAACTGGGATTCACTTTCCACCTCTTCCATCTCACACAGCTCACACTATCTGTTCTCCTCATGAATATCTGCCAACCTCAAAAACGAGAGTATCAGTTTTCAACTGTGCAGCTGAAGATGTTTGGCTATTTGATAAGTGAGATGTAACATGATTCAGGGCTGTACTATAGATTTTTGTAACGCTGGAACTACAGAGAAAGCAGCAATTACAGAGATTAATAAAGACTACTGGGTGATGAAAGAGAAGGATAGTGTGCTGAGATGATTCAACCCTGAATTTCCATGATAGTGAGCTCATCAATCTGAGAAAAACAGTATATTTTTAGTAACATACAGCTGCACATCCACACTGCATGGCCTGAGTAAACATCCAGGGAAGTAAGGCAGCTAAGGGGCTTTAGTGCTCTTTCATGAGCAAAACTTTAGTTTGTTTAAAATCCAGAATGCACTTAAAGATCCGACTTTAATCAGATTCAGCCTCAATTTCCGGTTCAACAAAAATCAGCGCCAGGCCTCTCATGCCACAATGAGCATTGTTTATTGTCTAGATTAATCAGTCCTGATAAGAGGTGGGGAAAAAAAAATGTGTGTGTTATGGATTAGACAGCATACCTTGGGGTTGCCATGGTGACTGGCAGGCAGCAGACACCTGTGAATTAACATCAGTGCTGCAGCACCAGGATCTTAATTAGAGATGCAGGGAAAGAGGACGGACTGTGCGTTGTCCCGACCCTTTATCAACACACTGCTCCATGAAATCAAAGAGAATTAGCTTTCAAATGAGCAGGTGTCATATAGAGCGAGGGAGGGATGGAGAGAATGAGTATATTACACAAGGTCGCTTTGTGAATGTAACCAGGTCCTCGGGACATGAAGGGTGAAGAGCCTCACCTGGCTGCTTCACGTCTGCCCACATCTGCTTTCTTCATCTTTCTTGTGAAAACAGATGACGCCAATGGCAACATTAGCATCTCTGAGCACTCACAGCTACTTCTGAAGAAAGAGTGTTTATTTGTTGTTGACTCACCAGTGCTGCACTGACTTCAACACAAAGTGTCATCAGTTATTTATGCTTTTCAGAATTAAGAGCTGTTGACACGATTTTAGGAATAATGAAGCCGTAACAAGCTTAAAATTTTGAGAAATCCTGAAAATATATGAAAAAAAAAAACACATTAATTTTGATACTTTTTTATTTTTCATGCATCTGCGAGAGCTGTCTTGACATGGCCGATAATTGCAAAGCATTTTTTTATTTGGCTGAAATTTTCAGCACTTTGAGTCCAAATAGCAGTAACTGCTCTTTAAAAAAAAACTACTATGTGTCATTTTTAAATTTGAGATAAAATATAAACTGCATGGCATCTGCATCCTCATCGCTTATTCCTGCAGTTCCTTGAAAAGTTTTAAAAGGCATTGAATTCATCAATGTAATAATAAGGCCTTAATCGGTATTTAATGTCTTGGATCAGTCTTTCAGAAGTCCAAAAAATACTAATACATGGAAAGTAGGATTTTATGAATCTTTAATTTCTGACTTTGCATTTTTAAAACAATTGGGAACTATAAAAAAATAATAGGTCAATGCCTCTTGCACCAAAGAGTAATGTTTTGTGTTACATAAGTATCTGGGCAAAATTATATTTACTTATTAAGGTTAAATTTTCTTTTTCAGTTTTGGTTACGGTAAAAATGATCTTAGAATTACTTCTGAGTGGCAATAAAAACGTCTGTAAAATTACACTTACCTTAAGCTGTAGGAACCCCGGTTAAGAAAATAATTTACATTTTGTGCTAACTGATATTAGGCCAAAATAATCAAAATCAAAAGATTGAAATAGTGATTTAGTTTGTAAACCAGCAATAAGCCTTGATGAGATTAAGCTGAATAAAAATCAACCTGTGTTTCACTGCACGGTCTGTTCGACGGTTTAAATTCAGTTTAATCCCCATTAACAGCGTTGCCATGGTGTACTACTGACGTACCTTGAGTATGGACATTTCTGCACATTACTGCAGCAAGGTGTTATAAACCATTGGAGGACTGCAAAAATAAGATTTTCAGCTGCTATTAAGTTACTCGAATGTTTAACTAATACTAATACTGCTACTACTACTAATACTGAATGAACAAAAAGTTTTCTACAGTCTGGATGCATTATTGCGGTAAAACTAATGTGGCCTTCAAGGTGGATTTTAATTGGTTCTTTAAACGATGTTTGTAATTTGGATAGAAATACAACATTTCAGTGCAGTTTCTAACTATCTCATTAAAATTACGTGTCATCTCACCATAACCTGGTCTTGACTCATCTGATTAAAACAATTTCTGATCCTTTAATAATGCCTTTATGTCCTTGTCAACCAGATTGTTCAAAAAAGGAAACAGAGAGGCTGTTAAAACCTTGAAAATGTCTCATTGATATCCACCTCATTTAGGTGAAATAGTTTCATTCCTGCTGTTAAGTTACTCATTTTGTAAATTTTCTTTCACAGTTTCACGTATGACTCATGACATCGCTGATTTACTTCACAGTCCTGCTGATCTTTTTATTAATACCAGGGCTTCACAAAGTTACTTTTTTCAACACTTTAGGACTTTAAAAGCTCTGAATTGCACAGAGTACGTGATTATCAGTTTCAGAGCGAACATACAAACGTCTGTTGTGTCATCTTCCCCTGATAAATTATACATCACTATTACTGTTAACGTTTAATGATCTTTGTGATCTGCCCCCACCAGGTAGATTTGCTGGAACATCAGCTTACATCCTCTGATTCAGTGTAAGTCGCACTGAGGTCCTTAGTGACAGGCGAGTGGGTGTTTGAAGTCAGAGTGAAGTTGAATCCTCAAACTCAGAGATTCTCACTTCCTGTACCTTCTGTAGACAAACGAGGTTTGAGACGAGAGAATGAAGTGAACCGTTGGATTTATAAATAAGAAAGTGATTAACTGTCTTATATTTGTTTTTCCAGTTATTGCCTTACTCGTTAATTAATTGTGTTGTGTGGCAGGAAATGTCAGATTGGGGCTCCTAATTCTGCCTGTCACCTCTTTTAATGAGCGAGTTGAAAGAGGGTTTTTAAATTGACACCAAAGCTCCTGCTGAGAAGGTTTTCATGGAAACTCTGGAGGGTGCTTATTGGGACAGTTTTATGTTCCTGACAATGTAGAAACTGTTTTTTGTTTTTTTTTTTGCAAACTGCGTGAAGATACACAGAAACTTTCCTTCAAAAGTCCTTCAAAAAAAAAATGTGGAAAAATGGAGTGATGTTTTCTAAATGTGTTGAATTTTGAAATTTTTAAAAAATGAAGTGCCTTTGTAGAAATCCTGCATGCAATTGGTTTTGAATTGAACAATATAAATATGATGAATGTTTCACACAAGTGAAAGGTTTCTCTGCATGTTTGTATGACATGTTGATGTTACAGATGTTAAGTCATGGTAAAGATGCTTGAAGAAATCAAACATTGTAATATTGATTTGTATTAACCGATTTTATGTCATCATGTCAACAACTGGCAGAGTGCAGGGCTATATCGACCCTGTCGAGTACCCCAGTAATAAGTCCTAACACCCGAAAATGAGGTAGCAGTTAAGGACCTCTAGTTTCCTTGTCTTGAAGTCAGTGGGTTTTTTAAATGTGTTTTTGGCAGGGTGCTTAAAATACGGTGTGGTTAACACTAGCTTAAGAGACTTTCACTTTTTGGTCTACAACATGTAATACATTAGTAAATATCCCACTGTAAACTTTGAAGCTTTTATGTGTCTTAAAAAAGACGGTTGCTAACAAGAGGCTAAATGAAACTACAGAACATCATCACAGACTGTGCCGAACACGTGGCGATGTCAATAAATGCAAATGTGGTGTAGTTCAATTGCAGTCTAATGTTAGCGTTTTACTTGTAGGGGATTGCATTTGGGCTTCAAAAATCCTAATTTTTTATTTGTGAAGTTAATCCTGCTGAACAAAACGTGTACATATAATATGTTTGCCACAGAGCTTATTTTCTGCAGTAATTAAAACTCCAATGGAAAAATACCGTTGGCTTTTTGACGAGGGCAGTGCTACCTTCCACGCCGTCCTACAGGGAAACGTCGTCTCTGGGGCACTCAGAATCAATACTGGCAATGTTCCTCTTGGCGCCAAATTGCCTGTCTATCTCACGCCCCATTATACCCTCGCTCATACACAAGTCCCAGAGGTATTTGAACTCCTTCGCTTGGCAAAGATAATGTTTTGGCTTAAAACACTCAGTTTTGGGGGCACAATACCGGTCCTGCAATGTCTCAGTAAAACAACAACAACCTGTTGTTTGATGGTCTCGACAAGTGGTCTCCAGCTTGACAGGTGTCTAGCCTTGGTAACACGCCATACACCATCCCTTACACATCCCAATGACAAAGTCATATATCATGTCACTTTAGAAATGTGATAGGAATTAAATGTTCAAATGTTTGGGATTTACTCACCGGATTAGTCACATTGCTCTTTACTTTGTGCAACTAAAATACACAGTGATTATACTTCTGTGGCTTTATTCTAATGTTTGAGATCAGATGTACTTCTGAATACAAATTGTACTGGACTGTATGTAGACAGACCCACACTTTATTTAATAGATGAATGCCGTAGTTTGATTAAGTAGATTCAAAGTGAACAGTCAAAAGAGAACTTTGTTTATTAAAAAAGACAAACACAATGTGCCTGTCTCATCAGCATCTGATTCGTCTTCCCTGTCATGCCAGACAGCAGCAATGCTTTTACTCAGCGTCAGTTTTTATTGCTGAAGTGCGGGTGCATGAAACAACACTTTCTACCAAAGAAAATATAACATATAATAAGAAATATTTGCCATTTTCCAGCACAAAACTAGCCACAGCTAGCCAGGCTGCTCTCATGCATTGCTCGTATGTATACCTACAAAAAGTAAAGCATCACAATTTGTATACATCACATGTAATCATGTCCAAGTAATTTGTGTATATGCAATGTCATTGTATTAATGTATAAGATATATTATAAACCATTTTATGAGAATACATTGAAGAGAGAGAGAAAGAAACTTCAGTGCGCAATCATTGTCTGTATCAAGTTATACCATTTGATTTTGATGTTAAAAAAAACAGCACCTTACACCTCGGTGTTGATGTGTGCTTGCGCTGCTGGGCTGAAGAGGCAAAAAAGAAAATTAGGCGTTGTAACTAAATGAGGGCCAGTGATGATAATTCGAGGCCCAGACGCCAGAGGTGTGATTACCACAACAAAGACTCTAATTGAAGGAGCATTAGTGAATAGATGCTTCAGAAAATCTGCTGTACCTCCATCATCGACAATGGATAGGTATGACGTATGACATATTCATGTGAACAGACACATGCACATGAGTACAAACATCAGTGCCTAGAAAACATTGTTTTTGCCTCTAAAAAAAGTCCGTGCAGCCACTGTGATAAGCACTTAGGAGGACAGGAATACAGTGTTTGGTGATGATAACAGTATTCATTTGTTTTTCTCGCACAGGGTGACGTGGAGACGGATGGTGAAGGGTGAACATAACAAACCAGTTGACACACTCGGGTGCCATTTCCTGGCTCTTATGTATCTTTCCCTCCTGGCTGCATACAGTCATATACTGTCGTTATCAAGGTAAGCAAACACACACAGACCTATTGACAGATGGCAGCTTCTCTCATGTTAAAGGCTCTACATGTGACATTCAGAGCATTTACATAGCAACAAACTGCCATGTGTTATGAAAACATTTAGGGGAGTCATGGCGTCCTGAGAGGGAAGTCACGTTACCTCTCTGTGTGTAACCAGAGCTTCTCTGTTCTTTGTTGTAGTAGCCGGTCCAGCTATGTGCGCATGTTAGCACATGAGTCCCTGTGTGTGTATCCCACTAGCTAGTTAATCGCCCCCCAGGTTATTAGCACTGTTCACACTGTTGGCACCGTTAGCCGCTTTCAGCAAGAGGTACATGAGGAGTATTATCTTTATTTACACTTACATAAAATTACCAAACAGATGGAATATATTGGAAAATACAAACGTTTCTGATTGTTGATCTGTTATTCTTTTTTCGTCATTTTTGTTTTAGTAGAAAAAAATGAGTCTTGAGTCTGAGGAAGAGCGGTTTTTTTTTAGCTTGAAACATCACTTATTTTTCGTAGGATAAAATCCTTTAAGGGGAGCTCCCTGGTGTGTGGACCTCTATTTTTTCACAGTAGAAAAAAATGAAGCATTCAGTTTGTCTATTTGTCTGTTTTTATATTGTAATTTGCTTTTCCCCCGTCTTTACCTACTCTGTCAGTCACAAATTTATAGTAGATAACTTTTAAATGTGTAAAAGGTCTATTTTTTTCTCTTTAAGAAATTGTTTTTTTAAGCAATAAAAAAATATATATCAAAATGTACCACTAAGTACGACCACTTTAGAACAAGACGAAAAGTGACCACAACAGACATGTCGGAATAAATGTAAGAGACGGCATCCATCAGACTTTTAAATGCTACAAATGGGAGGGAAAAAGTAATCTAAAGGTCGGTAGGACAGGACGTCGGCATCACTCGACCTGAAACATAACTTTTAACATCTGCTCGGCATTGGTTGCTATACTGAGGTGGATATTTAATTTTTGTCACTACTGTCTGTGGCTGTGATTCGACATCCTTTTTGTCATAAATGTTAAGGAGTTATTGCACAGATTGGCAGACGGGGGCTTATGGCTCAGAGGTAAAGCTGGTCATTCTCTAATTGGAAGGTTGGTGGTTTGATCCCCGGCTTCTCCAGTCATCATGTCGAAGTATCCACGGGCAAGATACTGAACCCCTGATGGCTGCTCCGTCAGTGTGTGAGTGCGGGTCAATGGTCTGAAAAACTGAGAAGCAGGTGGCACCATGTACAGTAGCCTTGGCTGTCAGTGTATGAATGTGTGTGTGGATGGGAGAATGTGGGATTAAATGGTCAGAAATGACTAGAAAAACTGCTGTTCAAGTGCAGTCCATTCACATTTATTAATTTGTCAGCACTCTGGTAAATTACAGGCACTCGTAAGTTCACTAGTTTGTTAGTTACATACTTGCAACCAGCAGATTGTGTTCCCTGCAGTGTGTAAAGAGGATTTGGACTGTAATGTGGGAGGACATATTCTAGTTGGCTAACTCACTAACTGCTTGTTGCCATGGCTTGAGAACCCGGCCAAGGCGAGACCCTTACCTGTTGCTAATGGGCTTTTGGTGATTAACACTGGCTTTTAGCATCAACATTTAGCACACAACAGCTGTGGGCTCAGATGTTTTCACAAAGTGGCACAATAGGTACTGAAGAGCTCATGTTGCAGTTCCCACTTAGGAAAAAGTATGTGTAATGTCTGTGACGTCACTTATAGGGTTGTGAAGGGACGCCTGTAAGCATGAGCTCCTTTCAAGTTGCACAATGGGTACCTGTCAAGGAGATGGAAAAAAAAATCTCCCTCACATTCATTGTGGTTTCAGTCAGTGGGAGTCAATTACATCACTGCTGTAGTGTGGGTGTTCGGAAAGTGTGCATGTCATGGTAACTTCACAGGAAGTGAAGTTTTTTCCTTTAATGCGACAAAGGTGGAGACTTTATTGCTGATAATTATCAGTGAGTGAACAGAGATTAGGATGGACTGCACGTTATTCATCCATCTTTGTGTTCAAAGTTACAGAGCAGAGGATACTCATTCTCCATGTTTGTTTTGCTTTTATTTCCGACTACAGAGAGAAAGAAAACATTCAGTAAAAGTTTTCCATCAACTTAATGTACAATTTTTCAACTTGTGTCATTTTGCTGCTTTGAGTTATTGATGAGAAAATGTGCTGGGTCCTGACACTCAGACAAACGTACATACAGATGACTCCGCCCTGTCTACTTGCAGCCGAGCCAATTTCATGACTTGCAGGAGGAAAGCGAGCAGCCTCTTTGCTTCTGAGTGTATTCATTCGCTTGCACCGGGCCGAGGGCAGAGGGGCTTAAATGTATTGATTGGTCACAGAGCTGTGAGAGGCACGGATGAGAATCAGACCTCCAGCTGCATTTGGGGATTGAGTGTGATGGTGTTGATAGTGATGGTCTCAGCTTGCTGTGTCTAATTTTTCTTTTTTTGAATAGCCTGAAAATACCGGCTCATGTGTTTTGATTATAGGGCTGATTCTTTTTAATCGTCAGTAAACCCACCCATTATTTTCTGGTTTCATTGTTTTGTCAATAAAATGCCAGAAAAAAGTCTAACGTGCCCTGGTGACGTCTTCAAATGCTATGGTTTATCCAGCCAACAATCCTCATGTCAATCATAATCATAATGTTTGACAAAGACAAGCATCAAATTCCCACATTTAAAAAGCATGAAACCAGCAAATATTTGTCTTATTGCTTAATAAAACCCTAAAACTATAATTAAATTATAAAAGTAGTTTTTTGCCAGTCAACTAATCAATTAATCAATCAGTTTTTGTTATTTTTAATTTTTTATTTTTGTCCTCGGTGTTTCCCTGCCCCCTTGTCCAGCAGGCTAATACATAAATTAATTATTGCTCTTATTTCAGGTTTGCGTGTTTATTCCAGGCGTCTATTCTGAGATGGTCTGATTTTCTGTTAAGTCTGTCCTGAGCCCCCATCTCACCAGGCAGCATGAAATTAACCAGCAGAAGGGGAGCCGGGGAAAGATGTGGACTTTTTGTGAGACCCGATTGCTCTTTTAACTCCATGTGAAGGACATGGTGTGATATTTCACTATTTTAGGTGGGCACAGCTTGTTGGTGTCTACAAAAATCCTGAAAACATGCAGAGACAAATGACTGCACATTCTGTGCTCATGTTTTTTCAGACGATGCTGGACAAGATGATATTCAGTCTCTATGAGCCCAAAGAACCCAACAGTTGGTTTTGATTATATTTCACTATGAAATTATTATTTTGTGCTGCTTAATATGCAAAACCTCATTCCGAAATACGAAATACACACTGCTGGAGAGATGGTCTTGTAATAAAAGTGGGACATATGCAATGGAAAGATGCAAATACTTTTGAAATTGGTGCTACATGACCAGAGAAAGGAGAAAAAGGACATTTTTGCTCAGATGTTAGAAAACCTTTAACTACTAGAAAGCACTTCACAGCACCAGACTAAGAAACCTTCCTGCTGTTTGGTGACGTACGTGTGATACAATGGCGGCCAGTACAAGAAACTATCTCGTATTACAGTGAAATGGGAAGCTAAAACATGCTTCTAAAACATTTTAGGGGAGAAATATGCAACTCAGTTACAGAATCTTGGTTTATATTTGATCAGCACTGCTTAGTTTTAAAGTTTGAGCTCCATTTTTCTGCCAGTTTTTGCTATCCGGGAAGCAGTACGGTGCCCACCTCCTGTTCACAAACTCACTTATAATAATATTTTAGGTGAGTGCAGTGACATAATCTTGATATATATTTGATCAGCACGGCCTCTTTATAGCGTTTCATTGGATTTTGGTCTGACTTTGTGAATGAGACAGGCGAGCCCTTCTCTTGATCTGCCTTTGTACCTTTTGTGTCTGCGGTGGCAGAATTGGTGGCGGGCCATAAGAAAATCCAGACGCACCAACTCTAGTTTAAACAAAAGCCAAAGAGCCAAAACTCTGCCTGACATGTTTTGCATTAATTTGAGTAATCCGTCAGGGATATTAAGGCGCTGGTTAGATTGAGGGAACTAAACTACAGCCAGTAGCGAGCCCCAGGCTGGGCTGTTGTAAAAAAATGTCAAACCAGTTTGATATTAAGCCAAACGGGCTGTTCCCATGCACTGTTTGTACTCATACCTACCAAAATTATTTCACCACAATTTGTACACAACCCACATAATAATGATAAGCCAGTATTTTATATATAACCCACGAGATCAGGAAGGCTATGATCATGTGACCAATACACTGACGGGAACAGAGCAGGAAGGATGCAGGTTTAAGTGGTGGACGGGTAAAACAAACGCAGGGCAAACCCAGGAGACCGACAGTTTATAAAGTCATTTTATACATCACACGTGGAACAAGCCACGATGCATCGAGTACATGCACCCAGCCCTACTTCTGTGTCTGACTTTTCATACCCAAATCATGTCAAAACGACAGAAGTAGCCCCTCTTTTGGGTCCGAGGTCCTCCTCATTTTGAGTAGACCAGTCCGTGTCAGTGTCTTGTGCTGAATCTCTACGTTCAGTATCGCTTTCCAGCTCCTCCGTGTTTGTTTGTTTGGGTGCTGTGCATTGTGTAGACGCCGCCTCGGCCACAAGGACGGACAAATCATCAAATCATTATTAGATGATGTAAACTATACAAACAATATAGCATAATATGGAATGATATATTCGATATATTTCGTCTTACGCGTAGCCCTAAGCTAACTGTACTCATGAAATGCTCCCTCATAGGCATATTTCCTAAAACGTCAAACTAATCCTTTAAGACCTACATGTACAGTTTGATATTTTTTAAACTCCAATTTTTCCATTGTGATGTTTTATCTCAATCTGTTGCATCTCTGGTTTGTCTGATATTTGTCCACCTTCTCCTTTTTCTTCTTTTCTTTGCTCTGCTTCTCCTCCCTCTCTTTCCTCTAGTCTTATCTGGTCGCATGGTCTCTGGCTGCAGATTTAAGGGAGCGATGAGGGGATTAGATACAGATTTGGATTGCTTTTTCTCTGCTGAGCTGAGGGGCCATGTGTTCCTAAAAAGCAGACAGACGAGGGAGTATAGATTTCCTTTGCAACCCGGCTTAATAAGTCTGTCACTTTTCCTCTGATTTAGCACTCACATTTGAGCTTCACTTTACAGCAGCAGCAGCTTTTTAGAATTCACCTTTTTAGGTGATGCATAATGTACCATATGATAATGTGCAGTACTTTTCACAATTACAAGCAACATCGATAAAGATAAACCAAAAAGACTGTAGCTGAGTAACGCCTTTAATGAGCTGCACTCCATTTATTTTTTATTTTATATTAAATTTCTCTTTTTGAAGGCAGATCTTCAAATGTGTTTTTCACTGTGTGCAATAACAACTCTTAAAAGGGCACACTTTGTGGCACTCTTGCAAAGCTAATTGAAGTCTTGAAAATCACATGAGGAGTATATTACCAAATTGTGTCCCGGCGTTTGAGATGGAACCCTGCTGGATCAACAAGCGTGCATTTCATACTGCTGTCTTACATTTCCATGAAGTCTAATTGATTTTTTTAAAATCATTTTATTCACCCACTGTTCTCTGTTATGTTCTGTAAAATGTCAAACTGAGGAAGTGCTTAAAATATTACCTACCTGTGCTATTATATCTAGACAGTTTGTGCCTTTCTTAATTTACTATTGATCTTTGTGGGAAGGAGTGATAATGTCTTTTTTAATAATGTTATGTCTGGTTTTCAGTTGCTTGACATTTCGGATACTTTCATCAGATCTATATGATTTCCATAAATTCCACCTGCAGTATTTAAGTGTTAAGACAAGTATGGGTGAATTAATAAAAACAAATCAGTGCGTCAAAAGATTTAGAAATCCCGTAACGCTGTAGGTGACTGTTGGTGCACAACTCTGACCTGGACACAAGAAAAATGCATCGTGCTGATAAAGTTGAAATATCTCAGGGATCTGTGGGAATTATTCGTCAAACCAAAAATATGCACTGCAGAGCCAAAGTTGTTTGACAGATTACTAAGTGTAAATTCAATAATCACCAAATTATATAACTAAATAAAGCTGATTTCATGCCCATCGAAGGATTACCTGAAGAATATGTTCTAGAAGTTGAATTATCCCATCAAAGCATACCGGTTTGTTTGGAATTAAAATAAGCCAATATGTGTCTGTGACATCCTTTTATAAGTTTCACAGCTGTTAAAAAGCATTCGTGAATCTCTTAGCACCATTACCAGTTATCTAATGCCATAAATACACGCATTTCGAGGTTGTGTTTTCAATAGCTTTCTAATTTTAAATATATTGACATGAAGCTACTTCTCATATGTCTGATTTTAAAAGCTTGCTCACTTTTGAATATATAGACCTCAAACCAATCCCCATGTGTCTGCGACATCCTTTCACAACTTTCTTAGCTGTTACTTTGTGGAAAAGGGCTGTTTTTTTTTTTCAGAGAGAAAAACATCTTGCTCTCAGTTATAAATAGACAGAATAAATGCAGGACACACAACATACTTCAGGCTTTGTTTATTGTCTGTGAGAGGCACTGTGCGGTCCTCTGAAGTATAAAGGTCTTGCTCAATATATTTGTGACCTCCATGGCATGTTTGACGTATTAACTGCAGCTTGAGAGCCAAAGCAAGAACTCTCAGCACAAAGGACAAATAATAGACCTGTGTGAGCTTACATGCAGAACATAAAATATCCGCAAAGCGTCTGGCCAAGAAGACTGAGGTTTTACTTCAGAGTAACAGCTGCATCAACCTGAATCCATTTGAGATCACTCTCTTCACCTCCTCACAATATCCCTCTCACTGATTTTTTTCCTCACAAAATTGCAGTATTGTTCACTATTTATATACTTTTTTTTAGGTCTTACATCACCTTTGTCTGTCTTTTAAGGCGGTGCTTTACATCATCTGTGATTTTACGAACAGACTCAGTTTAAAACATAAAGTCATGACTTTTTCGAATGAAAATTGCCTCCTCAAGAATAAAATTTTAATTGATCAGTCTCATCTTTCACTGCGTTCCAACACAACTGACATCTGTGTCGTCGGGCAGTAACGTGTTACTAGTAATATTTTACAGTAATAATAATTTTCCAGTAAAGAGTAGTTTAACAAATTACTTATATTCAGTGATATTAATCTACTTACCCCAAAACCAAATATCTCGTTACAACATTACTTTTGATCACCCCACCACTGATTTAAAATACAACAATTAATCACAGCAGTGGATTCATAGTAATCATTGCGCTGTGCATGCACATCAAAAAGCACAAAGCTAATTAGGAAAATGGAAATGCCTACCTTCAGCCGCTGGAAATATTTTCATTATTTTGGTTTTGTCGTGAGGAAAGACGACAATAACACTGTTGCTGCAGATAGTCGTACTAAGGTTCTTCACACTGCAAGAAACATGACCTCAAACCTCCTGAAACAACAACTACAACAGACAGTGCAACAGTGTGAAGCTACAGGCTTTAACTGAGAGAGCTAAAGATGGTTGTGGCTGGATATGTGGTGAATGAAATGTTGCCTACCACTACTAACAAGATTGCCTTGAAAAATTTGAGTAATTATAACTGTTGGTCTTAATTTATGCTAACTTTATATCTAATTGTTAAGTTTGCTCAAAATTTAGTCATATTTTCCTAATTTTGTGAAGTTGTTGCAACTTAAAAATGTCAAATTTAATTTAGTCAATCTTTCTAACCTTTAGCAACTTGAAAAAAGCATGTTTACTGTGCTATATATCTACAGTATATCCTGCTGGTGGCAAACTCATATTTGTATTTTCTTAAACATGTTAACAAAACAGAACTTGCAGATCCCCCAATTTAATCATTGGCAAAATCCTCTTTGTGATGATCAAGTTAAGTCAGACTAACCTGGTTAACACAAGAACAAGGTATTTTGAATTGTCATTTTTAAGTTGCAACAACTTGACAAAATTTAATAAATACAGCTAAATGTTGAGAAAATTCAATAAATAGATATCTAGTAAACATAAATCAAGATGAATAGTTATCTTTCCAAGATTTTTTTAAGTAAGATCAACTTGTCAGATTTTGCAGTGTATCTCCAGGTTTGACTCTCCGTCTTTAAGACAGATCCATGCAAAAGTGCTGGTCACAGGCAACAGAAGATTGTCACGTAAATAAAACATTCACAAGCCATTTAGTCTTAGTGCATTTTTCATATATTACCCTGAAATTCACACAGAGAGGCACATGAAAAGTCTGAATGTTCAGGAAAAAAGGTTGCAGTAACCATTTTTGCAACTAATATAATGAGTAGTGTAACAGATTATCGTTAGCAGGGAGTAACAAGCAGCGTAATGATATAACTTTTAAAAAACATAACTAATAATGAGTAATGTGTAACACCTTTTGAGAAACGACCCCAACACTGGTGTCCTATTAATTTTACATACATAAATGCTGCTGGAGAGACAGTTATAACCACCTGCAAGCAGGTTTTCGATTCAAACAATGGATCGTAGTGCACAGAAAAGCCTGAACTTACAGTGAATGGTTTGTCAACTTGTCATGACAAACGTTGTGGACTGTTTGGTTTTTAGAAATCCCTCCAATTTGACCTTGTGGCTTCTTCCCCGGAGTTAAGACAGGAAAATGTTCTTTGTCTGGATCTTTCTTTCAGGGTGTCTCAGCTTTTGTGGTTGAATCAGTTGCTGTGACCACGGGGTGAAATCCAGCCTGTGCTTTCTTATCACTGGCTTTGATGACAGTCCGTGTAGACATTAACTCTGAATGAACCAGCATGATCTCTGTGATATAGAAGGAAAGTGAGGAATTGCTGCCACTACCTTTAACAATAGGACCCAACTCTACCGTCAAGAGGTGTTCAACCCACGTGACCCGACCCCAACAAAACCATTTCGGGGATGAGAGAAGTAGTTTTGTTCAGTTATCAAAATAATGACAGCTAAGCACCTTTTTCTACTTTGGATTGCTGACCAAGTGAGCTGTATGCATGCTACTGAACCAATATTAGTTTTTCACTTCAACAGAGGTAACAGATAAAAGTGTCCCCAAAAAGACTTTGATTGCTTCATATGTACTGAAATCAGTGTTTTTGACCACATGGACAACATGGTCTCGTCCCTACTCGTCATATTTTGCTGCTCGGGCAGAAGCCCAGACGTTACTAAAATGATGCTGGGGGCAGAATTTGTATCCAGGGTTGGAAATTAACATTTTTACGCCTCAGAGTCTGCAGTAGACCAAGGCTGGAGGCATTATGTTTTTGGGTTGTCTGTCCGTCTGGTACATTCTAGTGAACACAATATTTTCAGACCGCGACGGAATTCCTTTAAAATTGACATTTGGACTTAAGCTAAGCTAAGCTAATTAGATTTTGGTGGTCATAGGTTAAAGGTAAAGGGCGAAGTGAGCTTGCTTTCGTCTGTTCTTGTGAACACAATTTCTCAAAAAAAAAAAACAGACACATAAACTGATTAGAATTTAGTGAGCAGAGGGCAAAGGTGAAGGTCACTGTGACCTTGTCAGTTTTTAAAGGTCAAGGTTACTGCGACTTTGCAAACGTCTTGTTTTCGTGAACGCAATGTCTGAATATGGCCCTTGAGGGTATTTGTAGTTGTAAATATAAAATGCCAACCTTTTTTTCTGGCGATTGGGCTGTTAGTTGAAAATTAGGTAGAATTTAATTAGATCGATTTTGTCTGTGGTTGACCACAGCTCTCACACAGATGGGAGCACATGTCTAGATTTTCCAAGTGTGTCATCTCTACAACTTAGGGGTCGAGTGCAAAGTTAGCATGACCAATAGTCGCAATGGCCAAAGACCCACACTGAAACATACTGGAATTTCTCCTCAGGCAGGGAAACATTAATGTGCTTTCAAACAGCAACAGTTAGCTTCTGTGTCAAAAACAATCGCCCTGAATACATCAGTGTTCCTCTGTCGCTTGTGAAATGATCTGCCCGCAGATATGATGAATACCTGCAGGCAGATTTTTCATTAGAATCTAATACTCGTCTCTCTCACTTGTCCTCCTCACCTCTCCTCTCTCCCCCACAGGGAACATTATCTCTGTGTTTTCTCAGCCTCATACCCCCCCTTTTTGCTCCATCTCTTCTTCAAATCCCCTCTTTAATTTCACCTCTTGTCTGCACGCACGCACACACACGCACACACACACACACACACACACACACACACACACACACACACACATACACACACACCCCTCCCTGTGTCACGGCTGTAGGGTATCTGTATTGTGTTGAAATTACATCACACTCTCATTTGCTCACTGTTGACGGTTGCCGTGGTAACACTGTTTAGATTATAGCTTAACATAATGACAGTATAATTTAGCAGAGCTGCACCTGTTAAATAAAATATGAGAATCAAACTAAAAATAATGAACTAATAGAAAGAAAGAACCCGCAGATGGACAAAAGAGTGTGTGGCGACCTGCTGCTTGTGTTAAAACAGCTGTGCTCTCATTATAAGTGGCTGCATTAATGTTGTGGTTTCTAATTATCCTGAATGGCATCATCAAACCGTTACACTCTCAGTTTGTGAAATGAATTTAGGACAATACACTGCCCTTTCTATGATTCGTTGATTTATAGGTAAAATAAGATTTCTTCAAATCAAATCCCCGATGTTTATCGACCCAGAAACACAGGAGTCCCCTTGATATTTATCAGTATGATATGTTACTGATGGCCAATATCTACAATATCCATGAGCATCAGCCGCTGTTACTATGGAAATTAATCAGTCAGAGATCCAAACCACAGCTGGAGCAAAGTCAGAAGACTTCTTTGTTGCCAGTGGGAGTAAAACATTGCACCATAGCTGCTGAATAAATCCAAAAACCAGGAATATTAAAGAGAACTGATTTAAAGTGGTAGTTAACCCACAAGCCAAAAATACAGTTCTTCTTCTTCTTAGCTGTACTGATGCACAGAAAAATACTCAATACTCGACGCCATTTTCGATACCACGGGGAGAAAAATATAAAAAAAATTAGATTACAAGATTAAAAATATTTTTAATGAAGATAAGAACAGTAAAAACTCTAACATCAGTGACAACATTTTTTAGTTAGTTGGTGTAACAAAAGCAAAACAGAACAGCAAGCTTACTGTAAGATATCAATGACAAAAATATTTTTTAGCATGCCTCTTTATTTTATGTGCTTCTGGTGACTTGGCACCATATTTTCGTGGCTGTTTAAATGGAGTTGGTGCGGTTAGGCTGCAAGTGTTTCTGTCTAGTTGCAGATCGACCTTTCTCAGCTTCAATTTGGGACTTAAAGAGAAACAACACTTTTCAGACACAAAAAATTGTATTAACTTGTTAAATAAACACTGCCGATTAACAGACAGGTAGGATTGATAACTGCCACTCTAGAGACATTTGATGATAATTATGATGTGAAAATGTGAAATATTCATGTTCATATTCATATATTGTTGACATTTTCATCTGGCTGTTTTATGAGGTCAGTTTTTACAGTGTAGCGACGTCTCTCGGCTGTGTGTATTTAGTGTGTCCTTGGAATTGCCGCACTTTATGAACTGTGTTGATTGTTCATTTGCACTGATTGTAAAGGTTTAATTAATGTCTTTTAAATGTCCTCCTGCACATGAACACACTGTTGTTTAATCATGCAAAGTGCTCTGTCCATTAGCTCCAGATTTTATACAATATTGCACTCAAGTTGACGTGATTTCCTCCAACTGAGCATGACTTTATGAATTCACAGTGGCTTCTTTATCTTCTATCTTCAGCGTTTGAAATTGAGTTTAAACCTCAATATGGAAACAAGGAGCTTTGCTGTTTCTCCTGTAGCACTCTGAGCTCACGCTCAGCTTTTAACATCCATCCTTACACCTTAAGTCAAACTTTTATTACAGTCTAAAGCCCTTAATGCAGTCACTCTGTAGTCACTTAAGTCTCAGCTCCATGCATTTCACGGCCCCATGCTCCCCTGCTGTTGTCTTGCTGCAGACAGTTTCCCCATGCTTCACTGCCTGACTGATAAGAGGGAGAAAGACTGAGACTGACAGACACAGGTGGGGGGAGAGAGGGGCGGAGAGGTAGAAGGAGAGACGGGATGATGGAAAATGAAAGAGCAAGATAGAGAGACACCGGACTAGATGAAGAAAGTCAGACAGTCTGTGCCATTTCATGAGTGGGAAGAGGAGTGGGTGGACTGGCTTTGAAGTAGGTGGGCGGGAGGGAGGCCAAAAGCTTCATCACTCCCTCATTGCCAGTTTTATTACCCATTTTATTCATGCGGGGCGACTCATAACATTCCTCCTCCTCCTGTGAATTAAGAAGTGTGTATCATCATCTGAATTCACTGTGCCGGGCTCTGGTGTCTCTCCCCTGCTTTAAAAGTTAAAATGATATCAGTCTTTTAGGCATCTGAGTCAACAAAGGGTCAGTATTTGCATTCTTATGACTCTTTTGATTAAAAACGATGGGCCCAGAGCTGCTACCCTCTCCATTACCTGTCTAATTACACCTCCGATGATGAAGGAGAGAAGAAGGGAAACCTCGTTATCTCTAAAAGCCGAATGTCATTCTGGTTTGGAGCCGCAGCAGCAGACTGTGAGGATTAGACCAGGAAAGTGTCAGTTTTCAGTGAGATTACCCAAAAGAGAATAATGACCGAACATGAACCATTCAGGATTAGATACTCACCATTAAAAACTGAACCGTGAAAGTGTTTCGCAAATAGTTTGGGTGCAAAATATTCAACATGTAACAAGTTGAGATGCTTCATATTTTCAATTTGCCACTTTTGATAAAATTGTTTTAGCATACATGTGATTAAATACTTAACTGAGAATTGTAAAAACAGTGTTTGGCAAATCATTTGGTGGTAATAAAAGTGTGTTAAGAAGTGGTCCAATAATGATACATTCACTTCATACTGTAAACCATCAAATGAATGCATTAGCTTGTTTTAGTAACATGTATTGGTGTTGACTGTGGTGATACTGGCTTTGTGTTACCAGAAAGATTCCAGATTTTTCATTGTCACTTATAAAAATGTTGGCATGCTTGTATGAAATTGAGAACTAAAGCTCAGAGCAATCTTCGTTTTGAGAAATACGCTCATTAGCTTCTCTGTCAATGGTCAGATGAGAAGATTAATATATTTGAGGTAAATATGACGCTACAGCCAACAGCAGGTTAGCTTAGCACAAAGAATGGAAACAGCTTGACATTGCTAGCCTGGCTGTCGCCAATGATATCATCCTACCAGCACCTCCAAAGCTCACTAATTAACCAATCGGCTGATTATTGAGCCGATATTTTGCATTTTGACAGTTTTCTGTTTCTGTGTTTTATTTTAATGATCCCCAGTAAAATAAACTAATTTAATAGTGCAAAGGAAGTGTCAGCATGGGAGGAACTTTTAATTTGTAAAACCTCAGGGAGCTATTTTTTTTCAAGAATTTCTCATTTGAATTTGTACTTGACTTTTTAGAAAAAAAATGCTGGGAACTTGTATATGATGTTGAATGATTCAGTTTTGATTGAACATTTGCCACGGGCATTTAAACAAAGTTTTGTGTTGGAGTTTGTCACATTCAAATTCTAACAATTGACAGAAAGATTTTCATTTTTATTGTAAATGCATCAGTTCCAAATATTAGTTATCCGTCTCAATAACTACTAATAATTGTTATCCACTCTGAAAAAACAATATTGGTCCACCCCTAATCATAACTTTTTTATTTAGTCCACAGTCTCACATTACCCAGACTGATCTCGCACTGTGCCAGCGCAGAAGAAAGGCTTGGCTGAACCCATCATTATTCCTCGGTAAGGGGGCATAAAAGCTTTGGGTTGTTCGTATTTCTTTAAATCAATCACAATAATCTAGGGCGGTGCTAAGGATAGATAGTGTTCTTACAAAACTGTGTCAGGAAGGAAGTTGGTTATATGGAAAATTTGCTAATTTCACATAGAAATATGGATGTGAAAACTGCTAACAGGAAGGAAGAGTTTTACCGTCCGAAACAGACAGCCAATGACAGGCTGTACAACCACATTCTACTTCTTCCTAATTATAAGTCTTTTTTAAGGGGTTTTATATGCCAGACTATTTCTTGGTCACATACAGTGATGAAAAGTCACTGCACTCAGATAGGGGAATAGTACAGTGCAAAAAACAAAAACACATTTTATTCTGCTTGAAGACAATAAGTGTTTTTACCAATAACAAACTGTCATAGTTTGTCTATTCGTTACAGAAATGTTATATTTTGGTGTAACTTGCTCTAACCAGTTAGCACTAACTGAGTAACTTGCCAGGAGCACACAACATTTTTGGGATCTACAGAGTTATTACTTTTCAGCCAACTTACAACTACTGAATGATCCTTAATTAGAGTACAGCAGCTGTACAGGCCTTTTAAAATAAATGCTCAATATGAATGATTGAAAATTAATAGTCATTTAAAACAATGATAAAACAGCTTCCACCTTGCCTTAATGAGAAAAAATAAACATTTCATTTTGATTTAGATGCCGGTCAGTGGGTGAGAAGCTGCTTTAATGACGCTCATGTGAGAGATTGATGACTCGTATAAACTAAGTCAGCCACTGTGGAGATAAAAAGCGAAAGCCTCTTTGCGTTAGGGAATTTCTCTCTGCTGATTTCACTGATCCACAACTTTTCCAAACCCGACAGCTGCAGCGATTTTAGTGTTTTGAAGACAGTGAAGCTCATCAAGTGATGAAATCAGCTGTACTGCTTAAATTGCAAACTCCACATTATCATCAACAGAGAAAGACTCCTTAAATCTTAGCGCCCCCGAGGACAGAGAGGTAATTGTTTTTAAAAAAAGAACAAGCGATGAACATTTTGGGATCCAACAAAACGGTTTCTAACAAATAATAAGAGTTTACAATACACTAATCATATAAATCTGCTGCAGTATCACAGTAATACAATATTGACATTGGCATGTGCTTTTTCTTGTCACATCAAAGCTCACTGATCCAATCACAGCCATGAAAGCTGCTGTAATTGGCCCACAGAGGTTTGTTATTACTCTGACAGAGAGCAGGACAGGAAACAGAGGAGCCTATCTGATGCTCTGCTGCAGGTACACAGCGAGTCCTCCGCCTCTGGCAAAGTTAGAGGGAGAGTGATATCTGGAGCCTGTGAGACGAAGAGGTTCCTCTGTGGTCGCTTGTGGATTTTTAGGATTACATTTCACCCTGTAGTGTCTCCTGCCTCTATACACAGGGGTGAATTTACCCAGTGCTTTATTGTGGGATTTCTCTCTTTGCTGCAGAGGGATTCAGCACTGCAGGCGAGATGACAGCCGAACCTTTTCCCAAACACGGGTTATTCAGTGGCAGCGAAAGCACGACCCGAAGCTCATTATTCAACAGTTGTAATATAAAGAGGATCCATTGTGTCACAGTTTATCAGCCGTGTACTCGGGTTACCCTCCGTCCTTAATTAAAATGTGCCATTGTTAGTTTGGGCCAACAGCACAGAGGAGGCGTTAGAAGATGGTGTGAAAGTAGAGACAGTTGTTTTATGAGCATGATATTTAGATGAGCGATGCAGTATGTGTGCCTTAATGTGCAGCTACATTTCAGGTACATGTGTAAGTGCATGTTATGTTTATATAAATACAACATGCTGTTTTCAAGATAATGATCATTTAAAAAATAACCCTTTAAATTTTTTTTTACGTATTGCTTGCAAATGCTGTTTCTCTAATACATGAATGCTGGTTACACCTTATGCTCAAGTTCACACACAGATGCACAAATACACAACATGGCCCTGCAGGTCACCCAGAGCCGCCTGGAAAATGTTATTACAGTGTTGTTTGGTACGGGTAAGTGCTCCATAATGTCTTGCTTTGAAAGGTCGAGAGTGCATTTTAATACCCAACCCCCTCTGCTCCTCACTCATCTGAGGTCTCAGTGTTTCCTCCTCTCTCTCCGTCTGTGTCTATCTTTATCATCTTAATGCTGCTCTTGCTGGTTTTAGCTGGTGTGTATAGAAGAACATAGTAACTATGGCTGTAGCGATATACCAGTTTCAATGCATACTGTGGTAAAATCTAACCAGCATGTGTGCATTTCCTTTTCTTCTCAGTTGCCAGTCAGACTTTACATGTGTTTCCATCAACAAAGTGGTTCCAAGTGTCAGTTAGAATAAAGCATTTGCTCAACCAAAATATTGATATATTAGTAATTATGTAATAACATGTACTGTGATAGTGGGAAACTGTGATGGTTTCTGATACGGTTATCATACCTTAAAAGTCTCACACCGTTGCAACTGCAGTTGTCACTTTTCTGCTTTTATTCTGCAGTGACGAAGTTAAGTTGCTTAACTGGTTTTCGTTGCTAAAAGTAGCAGTCTTTAAGAAATATTTGTCTGTTTAGTCGCTATCTATCGCCAAACCAGGAATGACAACTGTGATTGAACCTATGGCCCACTGGTAAAAGTATTGCGATGTTTATATATTTTCAGTTTCATAAACTAGCTGTCACTAAATAACTTAGTTACCCAGTTAGGTCTGGGTGATACGGAGAAAATCAAATATCACAATATTTTTGACTGAAAACCTCGATGTCGATATTCCGACATTGTAGGGTTGACAATTTTGACATCATAATGTTCTGCAACAACAGCATTAGTCAATATCATATCTCAGGAACCGAAGGGAAGACATTTGGTCAGGTACTTCATTGGTGACACTAATCTTGGGTGTCCACCCTAAAACTATGCTGATTGTATAGATCTTCTGTGCTGCAGGGAGGAACGTGTGCGTGGAGCATCTATGTTTTCACAGACATGGATGTAAACTGTAAATGCAACTTGACTGGTACACGGAGGCAGTAATTCTTTTTTTTCTGCAAATGTACATTTTTGAATCTATCGGTATTCATGTGTCACAGCCATTCACAATATGGCAGTGGCCTTATAACACCTCTCATACAAAAATAAAGGTCAGGCTCATCCACCTCGTGTAATCAAACAGCCATCAGTGTGCGATATGTAAATAGCCCACCGAGCGCTGTACCTACTCTGATGCACGCAGGTTACAGACGCACTGTCACAACCCCTTAATTCAGCCACATACACACACTTTTGTTGGGCTCTGTTGCAGTGAATCTTCACTAGAGGTAATTATACCCTTACAGTATATTCATCTATCTCTATAATTATACCCTCAGCAGACGCCGTGCACCATGCCGCCGAGCAGAGAGACATCGAATCAGTGAATCAAATGTTTTCAGTTTCCCCCGCAGAGAAGGGATCATGAATTTCTAATCGTTTTTATTATGGGGAGCAAAAAAATGATACGACCTTACTGGTTCTCTTGAATTCGCCTACATAAGAACTTCACGCTAAGCTTCTGTATAATCAGTCAATCAGAAGTTTGAATGTTAATAAAACTGTAGACAGTTTTCTTCCTTTTGTGTTTACAAACAGTAACTGACGATTCCTGCACAGTATACCTAAAAAAAGTTATGTGACAATGAATGAGTGAAAGGTTAATTTTACACTTCCTTATTATTATGTTGCTGATGGTGGTGGTCTAACTTTTCAGCTTTTTCCCGTGATATACAGGTGTACTGCAGTACACTCTAACAACTTCGTTTACAGGTTCTGAATATGACAGTATTCAGAACTTCACACAGGTCATATAAACAGCATATTCCATTTGGATTATCCGAATTAGGCATTTTTTTTCCGAATGTAGCAATTTCGAGTTAAGTCAAGTAGGATATGCTGATATTTGGTTTTTAGGACATTCTTTTAACATGTCAGTTGGGGTTTTTACTGCAGTCTTGTCTGTTTAAGGTCAGCTCTGTGTGTTGTCATGGATATGTTGTCCACAAACCAACTCAGCAACAGTTTGCAGGACGCACATTTGTGAGTCCTGTAACAGTCAAAGGAAAACCTGCACTACTCTATGAGTGGAATTGGTTACCCTGGATTTCCACAGCTTGCATGTGCGTAATGGTTCAGCTGCGGTTTTGCTCCGTGCTCGCTCATTCCCACTGGTTGCGGTTTGAGTGTGGCACGGCGCAGCACTGCCAGATCAGCTGGAGCGGTGAGACCAAGGACATCCAGCAGTAATTACAGAATCACGCACATTATATCCGTACAGAAGCTAATTGATAATAACTCACCATCCACTCCCATAACTCCCGATATTGTGTTCCAGGCCATTTCCTTTCTATGGTTGTCCTTATAAAAAGGATGTGTGGTGTCATAAATAATTTTGTTGTTTTCCGCCTTCATAATTAGCTTCTCCTCGTCCGTAGTGACCTCTGAAAACCTCTGACCTGTTGACTCCAGGCCTGGATCCGCCCGTTGTGAAGTTGTGTTGATGTAGTTAAGTGAAATACGATCGGACTTTGATGTGATCAAAGACATGTTAGCGCATGTTGATAGGAGTATGCAGGGCTTCATCTAAACAGGAATATTCATTTTTGCTATTCATATAAACACATTAATTGGAATATTGCCTTTTTTAGAATAAGGACAAAGAACAAAATACTTTGTGCATGTTAAGAGTTGGATGTACGCTGATGTGGTTACAAATGCAGCAAAGCATTGGCAACAAGCAAAGGTGAAGGTTTCAGTCAGAGGGCCTGATGCTTATACTTTCTATTTAGTGTTTCTTTCTTTTCTTTATTTTTCCAAAAAATATGTTTCCCGACATAGGATTTTTCAAGTCTTGATTAATAGTGCAGATTTCTTAATCGAAAATTGTCTTTGGTAAAAGTTAAAGTTATCTATTAGAATATTACTTGAGTAAAACTCTTAGTGTCTGATATTGTCTTTACTTAAGTATCAAAAGTAATTTTATTTTATTAAATGTACTTAAGTATTGAAAGCAAAGCTAAATGCTGTAAATAAAAAAGCAAGAAGTAAGAATTTTAGAGAGAAGGAAGTTTATTTTTACGTCACATACCTTAAAACATCACGTTTGAAAAAAAGGCATTTTGTGCAACTTAAAGGATTTAAAGAACAAAATCAAGTTTTCTTTTTCCCCTCTCATTCCTTCATTCGTCCATCCGTCCCCTCCTCCCTTCCTCTCCTCCTCCCTTCCGCAGTTCTTTCCCTATAGACTAGTAACTAAATTGCCAAAGGGAAATGTAGTTAAGTGAAAGCTTACATTTTATTTAGAAAAGAGAAAGTTTACAGAAATAGAAAAACTCAAGCAAAATACAGATACTCAGGTACTTTAACCAAGTATTATTACTCCATTACATAACATCACTAAAAATGATATATTAAAAAAAATAAAACATAATATAATAATAAACAATATACTTAAGTGAACAATTAGATAAGTTAAATCAGATAATTACAGAACAGATTTAAAGCAGAAGAGAAAACACAATACTGGTATTTTGAATAATATTTCATTATAATACAATATATTACAACAACTCACTCTACTTGATTAAACTTACAGATATTATGTAACTCGAGTCCACCTTTGTATAAAAGTGTTTTCAGTTGCATTCTTGCCGTCATTTGTTTCATTGTGTTAACCCTTTTGAGCCTCTGCATCTGTTCACTGGGTTTTAGTTGGTGGTTTTGCATCCTTCCAGTTCACTGTTATAATTTTCTTGGCCATCAACAAAAGTATCCTCAGTATATACCTCTGATCTATACTGTATCTGTCTTTAGGTATAACTCCTAACAAATGTATGAATGATGGGACATCTTACTTCATAATTTTGTCGATTTCTTTTTTAAAAAAGGCTGAAACTTTAAGATGTTTGTTTTCGTCATGCCTGAATTGCTCCTCTGTTTGCTGACACTTGCAGCTGTAATTGCTCGTACATGTGACTGTGACACTCAGTCAGCCTGAGCTCTGCAAACCAACATGACATCCCTGTCACATCACATCTCAGCATGTGTCAGTACTGCCTGTGAGAAATGAAGCCATTAATGACAAAAGACTGCAGTGAGCCCGTCAGTCACAAAGTGAATTTATTTTACCTCATTGTTGAATGACTGAACACCTTATAATGTAATATACAGACATATTGCACCTTTTTTTATCTCATCTTGGAGTTTTTTTTTGTTTTATATCAGCAGATTTCTCCTGTCTCTTGGGAATACTCTACCGGCATACACTGAAATATGTTTTACAATTTTTAAAGCAGCTAAAGACTTTTTGAAACTAAATATAAGAACGGGGAGGTTAATTAACCCAAACGCTGATAACCACTATGGCTGAGCAGACAAAGAAAAGGCTGATTAATACTTAAAGAAAACTGCACCAACAGAAAATCCAGTTTAATTGCTCTGCGTTCTGTGGGACGCAGGAACATGTTGGAGCAAAGCCACTACGTCTGCCGAAATTACAGTGAACATCTGCGTTTAGTTTTTAAGATGCTCTCAGAGACACAAAAGGACTAAGGACTTATGAAACTGGTAAAAAATAGATTTTCTTTACTTTATTGCTTTACTTTATCTTAGACCTCTGACACCTTCATTTTAAGCAGGGACACTTTAATGAACGTAACCTGTTTTATCTCTTGGTAGTTTATTTTCTCGTGTAACTGATTTGATATCATGAGCGAGAGAACATTGAATCATAAACAAATACAAAACGTCATTTATGACACCATGAGGGTCACTATGGTTACCGATGTAAAGGTGGTGGAGAGGCATGGAGTCCTAGTGACCATGCAACTACGTACCACCAACAAATCAACAGTTTTCTGTTTAGACAGCACAACAGGACCTTGTTTGAGTTAAAACATGATTAAGGCTGATAGTGAATTTGTATGCATT
Source organism: Plectropomus leopardus (assembly GCF_008729295.1). Classification (NCBI taxonomy): domain Eukaryota; kingdom Metazoa; phylum Chordata; class Actinopteri; order Perciformes; family Serranidae; genus Plectropomus; species Plectropomus leopardus. The sequence continues at coordinate 24,501,371 of NC_056465.1, forward strand.
AATTAAAGGGTATATATTTGTGTAAGTCATCCCTTTTTATGGCTTCTTTGTTTTTGTTGGCACAGTGGACCAGAGTCTGCTGGCTGGAGTCTTTTTTGTTCCCCCTGCCATGCAGGTTGGGTTAATTGGGGCACGGTACAGAATTTTCTCATAAAGTTCACTTTAGTTACCTGGAAGAAGCCTTCCCAGTCTGTGAAAACAGGTGTATAATGTCTTTAGTTGCTCTGGAGGAACTCTGCAAAGTCTGAGAAAGATATTTGATTGTGTTGTCGGAGTGGAAACAAATGTGTTAAAGAAAGTCTGATTTTCAAACTGAGTGAAGTTGGAAAGATGTGGCTGTTTACCAGTAGGGATGGTTTACAGGGCTGGGTGCAGAACGCGGGTCCTGACCGAGCTATGGAGTACTCGTTCTCATGAAATCAACTGATGCCAAATTTTGGTATCTGAGAGTGCATCCGGGTGAGAAAGTGTGCCACTTTTTGCCTGCAACACGGCCGCCAGAGCTGATTACAGCCACTCTGTTGGCTCAACAAATATGCTTTCATTTAGGTCTGCAACCAAAGATTATTTTCATTGTTAATGAATCTGTCAATATTGGTTCAAAGGTGAACGGTAACTAACCCTTATGGTTGAATGACAAATTATTTTGGAAATATAGCTTTCAGTGTTTTTCTTGTCTTCCTCAGAATAATAATAAAGATGTTTAAATTGAATTGAATTTCTGAGGATTGACTTGAGTTGATCATAAACACTTCATGTAGTTTGACATACAGCAGGAAATCTCAGCCTCTGTGCTGAGAGGCTTTTGAGTAACTCAGCGCTGATTCTTAGCCTTTGACACATGGTGCACATATTCAGCCTCCTGCTCACCGTTCGCCGACATACTACAGATTCTTCAGTCATCACACGCACAGTGGTTCTCCTGAGTCTCCTGCACTGAGAAACACGTTCGTTGTTCTTTCCTGTATCTGTCTGTGACGTCGCTTCGTCATTCACGAGAGCAGAAAGACTGAGAATGTGGAGGAGGAGGAGGAGGAGGAGAAGGTGAAAGATGGAAGAATAAAACTGTGGGATATGAGCAGGTGCAGAAACACTGGTAACAAAACAAGTGGAGGCAGGGCAGGAAGAGCAGCCTGAGAAAGAGACAGTGCCAGAAAAAGAAATGATTGACGTGAAATGCCGCTGCGGCATCGCCTGAGCCCAATTAGATCGCCATTATGGAATTGCTATAATGACGCATCATTTAGCGTGCTGTACTCCTGCTCCGGCAGGACACCAGTCCAGAGCTCCATTATTCGCCTTTCCCACTTCCTCCCCCTGCTGTGGACCCAGACAAAGGACAAGAACAAAGGCCGTGTGTGGGTGCAAGTTATTATCCTGAAGGCTGTCATGCAGCTAAGATTAGGAGCCCGCCCTCTGGGCCGGAAAGACACATTGATGATGATGTCATTTCTGCACTCCTGTACCGCCATATTCCTACAGAGATCTGATTTATAGGACTTATGCTTTCTGGTTCTAGATTGTTATTTACCTTAAAGTCATAATGACAAACACATCTTCATACTGTATGTGCCAAAACACCATAAAACAAAACCGTCATTTATTTTCATACTCTCCACCTGCACTGTTTGTCAGCCCATTCCAGATATTTACTTGTTAAAAAAACAAAAATAAAGCAACATGCCACCAGATAAAGAGGTTTTTAATTGTTTTGTTTTTTTTTATTATAAACTCTAAAATAAGGTTTTATCTATTCAGTTTATGGGACTGGTTGTTATCACGTTTGTTGTTGCTGTTGGAGCGAGGACTGTGTAAAATAATCGACGTAATCACAATGAAGCCACCCATTGGTTTAGTGACTCCTGTTTCGAAGCCTCAAGATTGGCGTTTTTGCCGTCGCCATCTAGGTTGTTTAGAGACAGAACAAGTAAGAACCTGCGTGGTTGAAAAGTGAAATCAAAGTGGAAGTGCCAAAAATACTTGAGGTTGACTCCAAAACAGAGTCAATCCCCATACAGACCCCCATGTTAAAATGCCCAACTTTAAAGCAGAAATAAACATGTTTACAGCCAGGTGCAAAAAAGTTTTTGTCTCTATAGCTAATTCCAACATTTATGACATTTGTACACCTAAGTTATACTTACTTTAGGGTGTGACTGCTCGAGTGACAGGCTGTCTGTGAGGCGTCACTACAGTCTGTGAGGAAGTTCCCCCCGCGCTCCTCCACAGCTCCAACCTCTCGTCCAAATTATGGTCACTTCTGGCTCCAAAACAAGAAAACAAGATGGCGACTTCAGTCTTGAGGCTTCATAACAGGAGTCCACAAACCAATGGGTGAGATCATGGTAGCTAAATTCATTATTTTATGCAGTCTGTAAACCAGAAGTGACCATATTTGGATAAGAGGGCGAAGATAACCCTAACGCTAGCTGCTAGTTTGACTAGCATGGTGCATTTAAAGGTTAACTGTGACAATGTTCAAGCTAATTTTTACTAAAGAAAAATCAGCTCAAAACCTTAACACAAACTGCAGGCTACTTTTTTTAAAAAAAAATGGATATCCTATTCCTGAGAGGGTCTTTAAGTACAATCAAGCACTGAACAAGCCTTTTTTAGGCCACTGAAATGTTACAGTTAACCTTCATGAACTGAATACACACTGAAATAGCGACGGCTACGATTACGCCCATATTTTGTCAATTTTGGGTTGTGATAGTGACTTGCTTACAGATGGCATCTAACTGCCACTCAAAGTGTCCACGCCCTTAATTATATTCGTAACTTTAAGCCTTAACAACAGTTAAAAAGAAATTCATCCCCCGTTACAATTGTCATGACTGTTGAAATTAAATATCGAGAACAAATAGTTTTTCTTATCTGGCTTTTAACATGTTTATGCTTCTGTAAAGCACTTTTAATGTGGGCATTTCTGGGGACTGACATGCTTTTGGAGTCAGCCTCAAGTGGCCGTTAGAGGAACTACAGCTTTTGGCACTTCCATGTTGCTTCAGTTTTCAGCCCAGGAGGATGCCGCTTGTGTTTGAGGTATTTTATTAATTTAATGAATTTAATTAATGGAGAATTTCCCACATCCTCAGTAAAAGTAGCAATGAAGAACGAAACAGTAGTTCAGCAACATCTATAAGATTTTAATTACAAATTTACTTGCATTTAAAAAGAGAAGGAGAGAAAAAGACAAAGTCAAAAGTAGAAGACGATGTTAAACAGCTGATTCTCATT